>NC_134800.1:15853380-15855880 GCF_046742065.1 Oratosquilla oratoria
GTTAGTGGGTTATATTTAAACTTATATATATATATGTATATAATATATATATATATATATATACATATATATTTGTATATATATACATATATATATATACATATATATATTATGGGATATAATGATTGTGGAGAACAAAATATCACGATAGGATGTAATGATAATGGAGGAGAAAATATCACGGTAGGATATAATGTCAGTGAAGAACAAAATATAATTTTAGGAAGAGATACCGGACAGAATGTCAATGAAGGCCAAAATATCAAGATAGGATGTAATGACAGTGGAAGACAAAAGATCACGATGGGATGTAATTATAGTGGAGGAAAAAATATCACGGTAGGATATAATGTCACTGGAGGACAAAATATAATTTTAGAAAGGGATGCCGGACATAATGTCACTGAACGACGGGAGGCCGGCGTGAATCACGGTGACGTAGGGGGACAAAATGTACAAAATAGATCGGATGACCGTAATCGACCAGATGTCCGTGATGGGGGAAATGTTAATTTTGATAGGAGAAATGTTAATGAGGCATTGAATGTCAATGAAGGACCAAATAATAATAATATAGAGCAAGGCATAAATAAAAAACAAAATGATAATATAAGACATGATATTGAAACTCAAAATGTGTCAAAAAGAAATAATCAGGAGTTTCTTAAAACTATGTACTTTAATGCTCGTAGTATTAGGAACAAATTTCAAGAAATACAGGCGTATGTCAAAAGCGAAAATCTCGATATGATAGGAATAACTGAGACATGGTTAAATGGTACAGAGTTCGAAGCTGAATTTAATATTGCGGGATTTAAACACTTTCATCAGGATAGAAACCACAAGAAAGGTGGGGGTGTTCTATTGTACGTTAAAAACAATGTTCATGCTTGTGTCTTAGAGAAAGTGAAACAGGATGCATATGATAGTTTGTGGGTTGAGTTAACCCAAACAAATGGACAAAAAATGAATATAGGTGTAATATATAGGCCAAAGACATTATCATTAGCAGACGACAAACTGTTATTTCAAGAACTGTCTAGTTTCTGCAACCGGGATTTATTGATAATGGGTGATTTCAATTTTACTGACATTGATTGGATGACCCTTGAACATGGCCATATAGGTAGTCGCTTGATTGATTTTCTTGGTGACAATTACTTAATTCAGCATGTAAAAGAGCCCACAAGATATGGAAACTTACTCGATTTATTGATCACTAGCCGCGAAAGCATGGCAACTGATGTAGAAGTCGGTGAATCTGTTGCAAATAGCGATCACAACTTAGTCAGATTCAAACTCCTAAACAATTTTAGAATAGATACTTGTTCTTCTAAAATACCCGATTTCAGTAAAGCTCAGTTCATAGAACTACGTCAGGAGCTTCAGCTTACAGATTGGGAGGAAAAATTAAACGAAAGGCCTGTAGATCAGATGTGGGAAATATTTCAAAATACGCTCACTAAGATGATTCAAACTTACATTCCTTTTAAGGACAGACGTCCCCCAAATCAGGCTCGCCCAAAGTGGCTCGACAAAGAAACTGAAAAAAGTATTGCTAAAAAGAGACAGGCTTATAAGAAATATAAGTGCTCGGGTGCATCTAATGACTATGAAACTTATGTATCAATACAGAGAGATTTAAAAAAGACAATAAGAAAAAGAAAACGACAATACGAAATGAACATCGCTGAGAAATCCAAAGAGAATCCCAAAGAATTCTATAGTTACATTAGAGATAAAAAGGTTGTTAGGAATCACATTGGTCCACTATTATCTGCTGACGGTCAACTTGAATATTCAAATGAAGGAATGTGTAATCTCTTAAACAATTATTTTAGCTCGGTATTCGTAAACGAAACACCTCAAAGTGAATTCCAAACTGAAACCTGTGAAAAGTCTGGGGTAAACTTACTCACTACGGTAAATATAACAAAAGAAACAATTAAAAGGTGTATAGACAAACTCAAAGTTAATAAAACACCAGGGCCTGACGGTTGGCATCCAAGAATCTTAAAGGAAATGAAAAATGAGATTGTTGTTCCATTAGAAATTATTTTCAAGAAATCCATCATATCCGGAGATGTCCCAAGAGAATGGAAGCTAGCTAACGTTACTCCCATATTCAAAAAAGGTGACAAAAAGAAACCAAATAACTATAGGCCTATTAGTTTGACTTCGATCGTAGGAAAAATAATGGAAACTATCATCAGAGATGCTATCGAATATCATTTAGAAAGTAACCGTTTGATAAATGATAGCCAACATGGTTTCAGACGGAAACGTTCTTGCGTGACTAACTTACTCGAATTCTACAACACAGTTATCTCGAATTATGACAAAAGAAACAATATAGATTTAATATATCTAGACTTTGCAAAAGCTTTTGATACCGTCCCACACGAAAGACTACTTACTAAATTAGCTTTGCATGGAATAAGTGGTAGCCTATTAGGTTGGACTAGTAATTGGTTGAAAGGTCGAAAACAGAGAGTTGTTT
>NC_134800.1:15860880-15863380 GCF_046742065.1 Oratosquilla oratoria
GAGGCAACAGTTCATAATATCAGCACCAGATTTTGTTGTAACAAATGATATCACTGTTTTCTAAATCTATGGTATATTTTGAAATAACTTATTAACCTTTTTATATATGCTATCTATTTCAGTATATAAAAGTGCATGACCTAGATATGTACAAAAATATTACACGTGTGTGTGTGTGTGTGTGTGTGTGTGTGTGTGTGTGTGTGTGTGTGTGTGTGTGTGTGTGCGTGTTTGCGTGCGTGCGTTCGTGCGTGTGTGTGTGCTCGCGTGTGTTTGCACATGTCATTGTGTGCGTGTATGTGTGTGTGGACGCGCGTGCATATATATGACTGTGTGTGTGTGTGTGTGTGTGTGTGTGTGTGTGTGTGTGTGTGTGTGTGTGTGTGTGTGTGTGTGTGTGTGATATCAATTGTGTGTTACAATAAGTTTATTTTAATAAGCAAGTCTTTTTTATCTTCAAAATGAGTGTACCACACTATACAAAAAATACATTAATGAAATAATATGTAAGTAATTTGAATGACGAATAAAAAAAATGAACAAGGCTGGCAAGTCTGTGTCATGTTTACTTAAATCCCACAATCATCAATACCACATTATTGTTATCAATTTTACATTTTTCATCTTTGATATGAATAACACGAAACAAGATGCTTTACAATACTTTTCCTGCTAATTCTTACTTTACGTTTATTTTGAAAGACAATCTGTTACTCGTTTTACCTTTGATTGTTGTATCAATGAAAGAAATTAATTTTGTTGTCAATGTACAAGTGTAGACACCAGTTGAATATGAGAAATAAGCACGTATATATTTGGCTTTTGCTGTAGGAATACAATGGCAACAGAAATATCATGAAAGAATGATTACCCATAGAACTGTATTAGATCTTCAACAACGAAAGTCATATTTGCATAATTTCGACATAGCAGGGGTTTTGACATATAAAATAATGCAAAACATATAGACACGTGCACTCCGCGTTTTATTTTTGTCCAATTACCAAAATGTGCCAAAAGGACGACAGCTACCTTCTTTGTTGAAAAAGTACAGAATATAAATCAAAGTCAAAGCCAGCTTCAGAGTTGATACACAAATTGAAAGTTTTCCATGCTTATTTTGAAAACATTTTTTCGTTCATAATGATCCTCTCCTACGTGCGCGGACATAAAAGAACACATCAATTTACACTCTTATGTATGAGTAAACACAGGCCTCAGACACAAACAAGCCAATATGCTTGTATACACAAACAATATCACGATTTAATTGGCTGTTCAACTGACTAACCCCCCACCCCCCCAGGTGATAACGCCAAGTATATCCCATTACGTCATAACCTACTACACTGTAATCAAGCGAGCTTCCATGTTATGTTATCGTCAAGCATGTCATTATCGACCACTTGTTTATATGAACGTTGCATTGGGGAATGAAGTGGCAACGTGAATGAGCTGCAACTGGAGAGAAGGACCATAATACACAGAGCGTTTTACGAGAGAGAGAATTTATCTCATATTGTCTATTAAATGCATACCAAATGGGAATCATGCGATCCCGACAATTAGTCTACGCTGGTCTGATAAGGACGTTTGACATTCATCATTACTTGCATACGTCGAGTCATGCAATTTATATCGTGCAAGCATAAATACAAACTGGATTGGTATGTGCTTGCATATGTACAATTAGTTGGAACCTGTCACATAGATCCTGCACATTCTTACTAGAGAAAACTCTATCACAGATAGTTCATACTATTCTCCTAGAGAAAAGAATTGTGTGAGGCTAGATTGCTCATGTAACAGGATGATGTTAAAATCTATTCTTTTGTTATTGTATGAGTAAGATTGCATGAGAATCATAAAGGAAGATTACGTTGTATTTTCGTAGACTTCAGAGCAGCGTTTTCTTAGTGACTACTCATATGATTTGACATTAGATCAGTCGTGTGTGAAGCAAGAACGCTATGTATATGTATATGAATATGTATATGAATAAGTACATGCATATGTATATGCATATGAATAAGTATATGCATAAGTATATGCATATGAATAAGTATATGCATATGCTTAAACATATGCATAAGTATATACATGTTCATACAAAATGTACATATGTATATGCACATGCATATATATACGTATATTTATGTACATCAGTATTTATCTATATGTATGTTTAGGTATATGTGTGTTCGTCTATATGTATTTGTATGTGCATATGTGTATGTATGTGCATATACATACAGTATGTATATTCTACACTCATACATCTGAAACTCCTCAAAACCATTTACGACAAGAGCACTAGACAAAACCTAACAAAACACATGTAGAAACTACAGAAATTTTCACAACATCCACGCCGTTTCTCTATCCTGGAAGCCTTATCCACTGGACTCGAACCTGAATATCCAGACTTCAGATTTGCAAGCTTACCGAGCATGAGGAGAAATTAAGCTCCTGAATTTAGCCAATCAAGTTCGAACGCTAA
>NC_134800.1:15868380-15870880 GCF_046742065.1 Oratosquilla oratoria
GGAATGGGGAGGAGGAGGAGGAGGAGGAGGAGGAGGAGGAGGAGGAGGAGGAGAAGGAGGAGGAGGAGGAGGATAAGAAGTCAAAGAGAGGGACAAGGAATTGAGAATGAGGGAACAAACTCAATCACCATCACATCTTATGGCACCAAAAGCTGTGTCCACTGTACAGTAGTGTCATTTACTTCCATTAGACGTTATCACATTAGGCTTTATCAACACCGACCTTTGAGAGTTCGTTTGAGTAAAAACGACTTTGGTTACAATATCTTATTTTTCAATTATTCGAATATTTGTTATATATAGCTGAATCATGAACTAAGATACTGTAAAACTATACTAATGTTTGACATGCTAATGAAATGTTCTTAGAGAAGTCTAGATCTCTGTAAGTGAAGTCATGCTCTAGTTATTCCAATGAAAGATGGAGGTAAGATGCGGGAGGAAGAGTAGCCCAGGGTGATAACTCCTTGAGGTCTTGGCCGAAGCAGTGAGGACCCATTTGACTTTCCTGTTGAATGTTATTTATTGTCTTCATTTTTCCACGTGGAACATTCAAAACCGTACCTACTTTACAGCTGGACAGCCTCAAGAGATGCAAAGACATAAAAATGTATGGAAAGAAAATCGTCACGAGAAAACTGATGATTAAACGATCTGTTCAGGAGGATGGAAGTTCTACAACTGGTATAATGATGGTTCTCAAAATGAAGTCCGTGTAGATATAGGGGACCCTAGAACTGATTCTTAACCTATGTTCCGTGTTCGCTTGGGAGACTATGGACTTTAACAAGTGGGGCCGCAATTCGGGAACTGGTGATTGATAGTGGCTGCATAGTGGCATAGTGATAGTGGCATAGTGGCTGATTAAATCTAGTGACAAAGCGGTCTCCAGAACGCTAAGGAACAGCAATACATAACCTTGTAAGTTTAAGCATGGGACACACGGAAAAGTGTGTTGAGAACCAATGACCTAAAGTTTCGCTCATATAACAGCAAGCCGAAATATAGTGACAATTAGTGGATGCCTGACGGTTTTATTTAGTGATGAAGTGGTTTCAGTTATATCGACGAACAGACATATATAACCATAGAGTACATGAGAAAACGAGTTGGGAAAGAGAGTTGGGAATCCATACTCTAGATTGTAGAGTTAAAATTATAAAACACCCAAGTTATAGAATTCGGTTTGGTCGACAAGATAATCAGAAAAATAGGTAAATAGATATGTGAATAGATAGATAAATGAATGAGTAAATAGGTAAATGAATAGAGAAATAAATGAATGGGTTAATAGATAAATGAGTAAATAAATGAATACAAAAATAAAACATCACGATATATTTGAGCAAGAAAATCGAGATAGCAGTGCCAAAGTTTAAGATCAAGGACTCTGGCTCGCCATCGAAATGTGAAACCAAACGAAAATTGTGTACAACTAAATTGGTAACGAAGTAGAAAACATAAGCTTGCAAGGAAGAGTAGGAAGATGAGAAAGAGAAGCAGCAAAAGAGAATGAGAATATGAAATATAAAATAGAAGGAAATGGTCGTAGGAATACGAAGAAAAAGTCAAGACTAGAGGAGAATTCAGTAAAGGATGGAGAGAAAAAATATTGAGGGAAATAGAGCGCCAAGAAACACGCAATATGGCCAACAAAGATTGAAGATAACGAGGAAGAATTGCAAGACACGTGATAGGGTAAGAAAAATGAGAGAAAGCGAAAACTGATAACTACTTGATGGAGTTGGAATTCATTAACCGTCCAC
Organism: Oratosquilla oratoria; assembly: GCF_046742065.1. Classification (NCBI taxonomy): domain Eukaryota; kingdom Metazoa; phylum Arthropoda; class Malacostraca; order Stomatopoda; family Squillidae; genus Oratosquilla; species Oratosquilla oratoria. Next base: position 15,870,147 of record NC_134800.1, read on the forward strand.
ACTGATTAGAATTGCGAATCCTGCAATATTGTGCTCATAAGGTTTTATTTTGTTAACAAAGCTGGTACAATCTTCGTTATGCAGTTGGTTTGACTAACGCTACATTCATTTGTCATTACGTTCTGGATGTAACTCTTGGCTTATTAATATTGTCTACTTCAGTGTGTAGGAATGCACAGGCGTACACAAATACACGTGTACGACGATCACACACACATACACCTACACACACACACACACACACACCTACGACTCGGTGGCGCAGTTGGTAGAACGATGAACTACTAGCATGGTGGTGCGCGTAGTGCTTGGTTCGAATCCTGCCCAGGGCCGAAATTAATTTCGGTACAGCTGCGCTTCGGGTCGTTACTCTGACTCTCGTGGGCGGGGAGTTGGGTGTGTGTGTGTGTGAAAGGTCATAGCATTACCCATAGATCGGACCTACGAGCTCTGAGCTCTCTTCCAGGAGGGAAATAGCTGTCGATCACGAGTCGAACACGTGATCCAAAAGACCAAGTGAATACACACACACACACACACACACACACACACACACACACACACACACACACACAAAAGCACACACGCACACACACACACAGAGTGTAGTGCCAAGCGATCGTGCCTGTCTGCTCTATGCTGGAAATGTTTTGTGTTACATGTTGGAACACTGTTGGAACTGCTTTGTGTTACTTATTGGAATACTGTTGTCATTCGCAATAGATCTCGAAGTA
>NC_134800.1:15875880-15885880 GCF_046742065.1 Oratosquilla oratoria
CTCCTACTTTTCTCCATTTTCTTTAACTATCTTCAATCCCTGATCCACTACCCTTGCATTCACCTCTCGCACCACCCCATCCATGTATAAATTGAAAAGCCAGGGCGACATAACACATCCTTGACGAAGTCCCACCTTTACTTCAAACCACTCACTCTCTCCATTTCTAATCCTAACACAAGCCCTCCTACTATCGTAAAAACTCTTAACTGCTCTTAACAGCTTTTCTCCTATCCCATATATCTGCACTACCTCCCACAGTGCCTTCCTGTCTACCCCTTCGTAAGCCTTTTCCAGATCCATAAAAGGCCAAAAAACATCCTTATCTTTTCCTATAGCTTTCTCACATATGTGTCTTACCACAAAATCTTCATCTATACAATCCCCACCTGTCCTAAACCCACACTGTTCCTCACCATAAGCCCTCCCAACGACACTTAACAAGCCGATCTCTCTGAAACTACTACACTCACACTTGTTCCCTTTTCCATTGTAAAATGGAACTATACAGGCACTCCTCCAGTCGTCCGGCACTCTACCCTTTCTCCAACAAACATTGAATAACCTCACCACCCAGTCTACTATCACTGTACCTCCTTTTCTCAGACATTCTGCATGACATCCATCCAACCCAGGTGCCTTACCTACTCTCATCAACTTAACAGCTGCCTTCACTTCACCTTTCCTCATTTCTCCTCCATTTTCCTCACTCATCACGGTTATTTTCTTAGCGCTTCCTACTGCAGCTGCCTTTCACTCCCTATTCTCCTAAACATTCAGCAACTCCCTAAAGTACTCTGCCCACCTTCCTCTCACTGCCTTCTCTTCCATTATTATCTCTCCATCTGCACATTTTACCTTTTCTTCTCTACTTGATTCGCCTCCTCTTCCTCTATTAATTTCTTTCCAAAATATTCTTTATTACTTTCAAATTTCTGTCATACTCTTACCCCATTTCACATCTGCTCTCCTCTTTGCTTCCTTTATTTTATGCTTAACTTCCCTTCCCTTTACTTTGTACCTCTTATATGATTCCCTCGTCCTAATTTGTAACCAATCTAAGAAAACCTGCTTCTCTTCTACACTTTTCTTTGCTTCCTCATCCCACCACTCACTAACCTTCCTTCTATTTCCTTCCGTCCTTCTTGTTCCACACACCATCTTTGCACACCTTATGACTTCCTCCTTGAATCATCTCCATTCCTCCTCCACTCCTAGTTCTACTCTATCCCTCACTCCCTCCCACTCCTCTCTCAGTTTCTTCTTATACTCCTTCTCCTTTTCTTTCTTATTCAAGCAATTCACTCTAAGTACCTCCCTACCTTCTGCCCCTTTCCTTTTCCTCCACCTATCCTCCACTCTCAACTTACCTTCCACCAAAAAATGATCTGATATTCACCCACTCTCTCCCCTTAGAACATGTACATCCTTAACTAAACCTACTATAATCCTGGTTACCACTATATAGTCCATTAACGCTCTGTCTGCCACACATCCACCACCAGCTCCTATGTGTACTTTTGCTTGATATTCTTCCTAACCACTATTTGCTATCATCAACTTTTTCAAGACACATCTCCACCATCAACTCTCCAATATGATATTTCCTGGAACTCCATACTTCCCAGTCACTCCATCTATTAGTTCATTTCCTACCCTAGCATTAAGGTCTCCCAATACAACTACATTGACATTTGTCCCTAGCCCCTCTATGCACATATTCAAATTAATCCAAAAAAAATCCCTTTCCTCTACGCTCTTCTCACTACTAGGCCCATATGCACTTACAAAAACCCACATCTCTCTTCCCATCTTCTCCTTCATCCACATTAACCTTGAATAAGCTCCCCTCCACTCCACTACACGCTTACCTATCTCTTCACTTACTCGTATAGCCACCCCTTCTCTCCTTCGTCCTCTTTTTACTCCTGAGAACCTCCCAATTACTTTCCCAAACTCACACTCGCCCCTCCCTTTCAATTTAGTCTCACTCATTGCTAATACATCCAGCAGCATTCTTTTCCCCTACCACAGGGTTAGGCGAAAAAAGGAAATGAATATTCAGAGAAATGGTAAAGGGCAGTAACAAGGGGTGGGGAGACAGCATAACGGAGGGACAGTCCCAGTATAATGAAAGTGTCATCATTTCTCCATGAACAAAGTTCCTCTATCCCAGACAAAATGATGTGTGCCTCTGGTCAGTAGGGGCGCCCCATATAGACCCTAAAGTGTCATTTGCATACCACTTTGCCACAACAACATACAGCCAATACCCCAGACGGAGGTATTGGCTACATTATATATATATATATATATATATGTATATGTATATGTATATATATATGTAAATATATATATGTATATATATATATATATATATATATGTGTGTGTGTGTGTGTGTGTGTGTGTGTGTGTGTGTGTGTGTGTGTGTGTGTGTGTGAGTGTGTGTGTGTGTGAGAGTGTGTGAGTGTGTGTGTGTGTGTGTGTGTGTGTGTGTGTGTGTGTGTGTGTGTGTGTGTGTGTGCGCGCGTGTGTGTGTGTGTGTATCTATATGTATATATATATATATATACATATATATATATATATACATATATATATATATACATATATATATATATATATATATATATACATATATATATATTTCAATTTTATTCAGAAAGAGAAGTATCTATGGCCTTTCATTCGAGGTTGCTTTTGCAGGCAATCCTAAAAATGTAAACAATCACGTGGTTATTGAATTATATATCATTTTATTAATCTCCCAATGTAGTTCTAAATGAGAATATATATTTTCGTTGTCTTATATAAAACGTAACCTCATATTTTATCATCTGATCATCTAAAGTCATGTCACTGCTCAAAAGTAACCGCGTAATAATACGACAGCAGTTATGTAATAATATCGTCTTCGTACCTATAAATAATCCTATGGATAAAATATTGCATTATCTGTCTTAATACATGGATCGAAACGCACAATGGTTTCATTTCTAACTCAATTCGTTACTTACACTAAGGGTCTTCTCTTCGTTCATATTTGAGGTCGAATCTATTCTGTTATCATATAGTAGTAGAACACTGACCACGTGTCTGAGTCCGCTACCAGATTTATATATAAGATCGGCTTTGTCCCAGTCAAAACAGCGAATAAACTGTCTCACGTGCTGAAAAACTGCCGAATTTTCTTGCTCGATCTTGTACATAAATCTGGTTGCGTATTCAGGATGATGATGGTTGAATTCACGTTATTGAATCTATTCCCAATATGAATATATCAAGTGGGTAGTGGTTTCCGAACGTAATATCCGGAATTATGATCGCCAACATTCTCAATAGGCATCTTCCACCTGACCTCCCCCCGCATGACCCTTAGGTCACTAAACTAAGGTTAAGAATCCTTTGGTCCTTCTCCTATCCCTCTGTCTGTAAGAGAGTCCTATATAAGTATAATACTCTCCTCCCACTATGTACTGTACTACTAAAGAGGAATGTACCTTATAGTCAAAATATATAGATTCACCGTTTCAATTTTTTTTCTTGTGCTCCAACTGTGGATTTACTTTTGATTTACAAATATACTACTACATTCCCCGCAATATTATACATATACATAAACATGTATATATCTTTTTTCTTTAATCCATGTTAAAGCATACTGAACGTTCATTTTTTTGCTTGCGTATATTTTCTATACGACGTACATTTAACCTACGTGTTCTGCTTATATATATATGTATACACACACACACATATATATATATATATATATATATTTACATATATATGTATATACATATATATATATATATATATATATATATATCTCTTTTTGAATAACACTTGAAGACGCGCACATACTATCATTGTACCATCATAACGGGGATGGGTTGAGCACAAAATACGTGTATATGTATCTGGCTCGAGCATACAAATATAAGAAATTGTACTCAACTTATATCTCTCTTGATGGCGCAGTGGTTAGTCACTGTTACTTTGATACGTCTGAGCTGAGGTTCGAGCCCTTGGCTTCACTTCCCATCAGTTTATGTATATGTCTCCGATGAGCACATTCTCAGTCTCGTTCATGATTACATGGAATTAAGAGGTAAAAAGTTTAATGTGGTTGAAAAAAGATTAAAATCTGCACTGGGGGACCATTGAATGTGTGTGAAATATATATATATGTATGTATGCATATATATGTATATATGTATACAAATGTATATATATATATGTATATATATATAATATATATATATGTATACATATATATGTATATATATATTATGTATACATATATGTATATATATATATATGTGTATGTGTATATATATGTATGTATATAAATGTATATGTATATTATATATATGTATATGTATTTATATATGTATATATGTATATATATATATATGTTATATATATATACATATATATATGTATGTATATATATGTATAATATATATATATGTATATAAATATTATATATAATATGTATATGTATATGTATGTATATATGTATATATGTATATATATGTTATACATATATATATGTATATATATATATATATATAATATAATATATATATAAATATATATATATAATATATATATATACACAGTATATATACGCATGCCCATAAAGGAATATTTAAACAAGGGTCATGATGTAAATAGAACACTCTTCTTACGTACGTGTACGTGTACATTCGTGTGCGTGTGTATGTATATGTATCTATATGTGTCACTGTATATGTATGTATGTGTTTGTGTGTGAGTATGTGTGCGTGTGTGTGTCTGTGTGTGTGTGTGTGTGTGTGTGTGTGTGTGTGTGTGTGTGTGTGTGTGTGTGTGTGTGTGTGTGTGTGTGTGTGTGTGTGTGTGTGTGTGTGTGTGTGTGTGTGTGTGTGTGTGTGTGTGTGTGTGTGTGTGTGTGTGTGTGTGTGTGTGTGTGTGTGTGTGTGTGTGTGTGTGTGTGTATGTGACAGAGAGACTGAAGATGAATGATGAACTCCCATCCTTCCCAAACGTTTTATCCGACAACCAAAGAATTCGTGATTAGTTTAGAAATCCCTGAGCAAGACTAATGCTTGAAAAGAAATACTTCTCCAAACAATTGTTTTTTATATTTACTTGAGGGATATAGACCATAAAAAGGTCGCAAACCCCAATAGGGAAATATGCTGGGATCTACGTATTTGAGAAGATGTGTTCGAGTAACAGCAACATAGAGGTTTTATATATATATATATGTATATATATATATATATATATATATATGTATATATATAAATAATATACCACACTATAAACCCCCCCACTGTTTACTGGATTTAAGAAAAGGAAACATCGACTTCCTCATATCTCAATCACTGGGCTGTGGATTCCACTTCAGCTGAAAGAGAATCACAGCCAGTAATATATATAGATAGTATTATATAAATATATACTATATATATAGTATTTTATATATATATATACATATAGTATATATATGTATATAAATCTAATATATATTATATATATATATTATTTATAAATATATATATATATATTTATATATTTTACATGCATAAATCCATATATATTCATTACATTACATAACATGTAATATCATACATGCCATACATATATTTACATATATGTTATACATTACCATGCGTACATAAATATATATATAATATATTTATATAATATTGTAATATATATATACATATATATATACATCTCTATATATAATAATATTCTGAATATATATATATTAATATAATACTATATTTATATATACATAATGTATTATATATATATTATATATATATTAATTGTATATTTATATAAGTATATCTAGATATATACGATAATATATATATATTATAAATATCTATATATATATATGTAATATGTAAATATATATAATATTATATATACTGTATATATATATATAGTGCAGATGTAAATATGTATATATATATAAAACATATATATGTATAATTATATATTGTATAGTATATATTGTATTTTATATATATAAAGTATATCTATATATATATGTTATAATGTATGCATGAGAAATCACATTCATCTTAACTCATGAATCTAAATATGCGGAAAAAACCACCAAGGGAAAAAACGATAAACTGGATGACCAAGCGCTTTCGTCCTATTCAGACAACCTGAGGATGTTCTGCAATCGACGAAAGCGCTTGGTCATCAGTTTTTTCTTTTTCCTTGGTGGTTTTTTCCCCGCATATGCATGTATATATAAAATATTATAATATATATATAGATATATATATTTCTATATATGTAACTATATTATATATATATATATATTATATATATATATGCATATTTAACCAAAGGATTACAAAAAGGGCGGAGGCCATACCGACAGGAGAACCTTGGTCCCATATCTAGGTCGGATTAGCGAAAAAATTCCTAATGGATAATGAATCAATAAGTAAAAACTCTATGATGTACGTAAACAAATAGAATAACAGCAAATTAAAATGCATAGGTATATATACCAAAATGATCACAAAACAAAAAATATAATAATTAAAATAAATTATAATTCATTACAGCATCTTGCCTTGAGGTGTTTATCTAAATGATTCTTAAAGCTTCGAACTGAACTACATTGGGACTACCTCTGCAGGAAGTTTAGTCCATTCATTAACCACCACGGTTGGCGATAGTTGTTTCTACCTACTTCCAAAATTTAATCTATTTCCGGACAGGTTTGAGACCATGTGTTTCTTGTCTGATTTCATTTCAGTGTAAAAAAAAAAATCACTTTTGATGTTGTCAATTCCCTTTCGAATTTTAAAGACCTTGTATCAAGTCACCTCTGAGTCTAAACGCTTTTTTTATGGAAAACAGATTCATACGTTTTTGAGTCCGATTTATTCGTATGATTTATTTTTGATATTTGGACTCAGCTTTGTGGGCAGGGCCGTATGTAAGCTTTTTCCAGCCTATGCTCAATGTCTCCTTTAATGAGATTCGGTGACCATTACGAAATACAGCATATTCCCCAGATGTGGACGAACTTAACGATTTGATATAGCTTGTTAATGAGTGATGTGGACTTTTGAAATCAAAAAGATCGCAGCAATGATGTCCCAGTATCTTATTTGCCTTTCTCAGAGGCTGAAAATACATCTGCTTGGATGATTTGAGGTCGGCGTTACTGATAATTAACGCCGAAGATCCTTTTTTTCCACTATCCCACTTTTGTTAAACGAATTACCAAATAACTTGTAAATCGTAATTTGTTATTTTTACCTATGTGCATTACCTTGCATAGTTACTTGTGTTGCATTTCGATTAGCCACTTTTCAGACCATTGCTTGTAACTTATTCCTAAATCTTCTTGAACCTCTATGATGGTTTAAATACTTCAATTTGCCATTCCGCACAATTTTGTATCATCAACACATTTGGAAAACAGTTAGGTTTTAGGCCATGGTCCTAAATCATTTACATATACTATGAAGAGATGTGGCCCAAGAAGAACGGAAAACTCTGAGGAACATCCACTATGTAACATTTTTTTTTCCATCTAGAAGTTTTGTCCATTTAAAAACAACTCTCTGTTTTCGATCATAGTCAACCAATTAATAGGTCCAACTTAATAGGCCTAACCACTTTATTCCCGTTGTTAAAGCTACTTAGTAAGTAGTCTTTCTCGTGGGGGACGGTATCAAAAGCTTTTGCAAAGTCTAGATATAATTAAAATCGATATTGGCTTTCTTTTGTCATAATTCGAGATATAACTAACTGTGGTTGTAAGGATTCGAGTAAGGTTAGTCACGCAAGAACGTTTTTCGTCTGAAACCATGCTGGCTTCCTCATCTATCAAACGGGTGACTTTCTAAATGAAGTTCGATAGCATCTTATGATGATAGTTATTCCATTATTTTTTCTACGATTTGAAGTGGAAACTTTATAGGCCTATAGTTATTTGGTTTCTTTTTGTCACATTTTTTGAATATCGGGAAATTAACGTTAGCTAGCTTCCATTCTCCTCTGGTGACGTCCCTCCCGGCTATGAATGGATTTTCTTGAAAATAATTTCTAATGGAACAAACAATTCTCATTTTTCATTTTCCTTTAAGGTTCTTAGATGCCAACCGTCAGGCCCTGGTGTTTTATTTTAAACTTTGAGTTTTTATCTATACAACCTTTTTAATTTTTTCTTTTGTTTATTTTACCGTACGTTGAGTAAGTTTACCCTTGAATTTTCATCAAGTTTCACTTTGGAGTTTCGCGTTGAGGTGTTTTCGTTTACGAACACCTGCTAAAATTAATTGTTTAAAATGTTACATATTACTTCATTTGTATATTAAAAGTTGGACCGTCAGCAGAGAAATAAGTGGACCAATGTGATTCCTAACAACCTTTTCATCTTCTAGTATAATCTTTAGGAATTCTTTTGGGATTCACTTTTGGTATTTTTCAGCGGATGGTCAATTTTCGTATTGTCGTTTTATCCTTTTTCTTTTTAACTGTCTTTTTTAAATCATTAGAAGTCGCACACCTGAGCACCTATATTTCTTATATGCCTGGTCGCTTTTTAGCCATACTTTTTTTTCAGTTTTCTTTGTCGAGCTCACTTTGGGCGAGCCTGATTTGGGGGGGAACGTTTGTCCTTTCATGTAAGTATGTATGTAAGTATGCTGAATCATCTCTAGTGAGCGTATTTTTGAAAATATTTCCACATCTGATCTACAGGTCTTTCGCTTAATTTTTCCCTCCCAAATCTTGTAAGCTGAAGCTCCTGACGTAGTCCTGTGAACTAAGCTTTACTGAAATCGGGTATTTTAGAAAAACAAATATTTTAATATATTGTATCAGTATATTAATATTCATATATATATATACAAATATATAAATATAAATATATAATATAAATATACATTATACATATATATATGTATCTATATATGTATACATATATATATAAGCCTGCAACGGACTGTGACACGGTTTACGTAAGGAGAAACACACAAAAGACATACTGTCCACTAGAGGTACAGGAAACACCAAACCGTGCAGTTAGACGAGCAGATCCGAAATCGGCCCTGTACAAACACACCTACAGAACACCAACACATGATTGATTGGGATGGAGCTTAGCTAACTCTACATAAAGAAATAATTAAAAAGAAAAGACTTTTCCCTCGAAGCATGGGAAACGAAGAGCAACTTTGCATAAACAGGTTGCATATGACCTCAACCCTATTTATCTAGGCACGAGGAGTAACACAGGCCTAATTCCTCTGTCGTGTTTTCTATTCTCCGTTGTTCTTTTCGACACTGTCTTTTTGTTCACCAGTTGGGCTTTTTGGCTTGACCTTTCCTTTCTCGTAAGCGATCTCCCAATGCACCTCTTCGATCCCCCATCCCTGCTCCCCACCCTTCCCGTTGGACCTTTTACATTTTGTAGTTTTTTGCTTCCTTTTTCTACGTTCATCATTTTTTGCTTTTGTTTGCTTGTAATGTAGTCATTATGTTATTGAGCCCTCCCTTTTTTTTTTTTTTTTTTTTCCCGGCTTGTCCTCCCACTTCCTTCTTCGGCGGACAATTTTGAGTTCACCTTCTTTCTTTTACGTCTTTGACTATGTTTCTGCCCTTTACTTTTTGGGTTTCGTTTTGATTGTTTTTTTGTCACACTGCCATTTACTCTTTGGATTTTGTTTGGTTTTACTTGTTTTGTCTGTAATTTAGCGTTTAACACCCCCCCCCCCTGAACATTTCGTTTTCCGGACATTTGGTCCTTTATTGTATGTTCTGAAGTATTTTCACGTTTGGTGTCACGCTTAGAGTCTTTTTGCCACTTTTTGTTTTGTTTTTGTTCACAGCCATGCATTTTATTTCTATTTGTATTTTGTTTGTGCATTTTTTGTTTTTTAATTTAGTCGTTTGTTTCCTGATTCTTCAGTGCGGACCATTTGGTTGCACTTCTATTTACTGTTGTCCTGTTTGTTTGTT
>NC_134800.1:15890880-15898380 GCF_046742065.1 Oratosquilla oratoria
TATATATATATATATATATAGAGATATATAATTCTAAACAGAGATGTAGTAGCACATTTGTAAATGACACACAGGAACCATAGTTCCCGTGTGTCATATATACATATATATATAATATATATACATATATATATATATGTATGTATATATACTTGTATATGCATAGGTATGTATATATATACAGTATATATATGTGTATATATACAATATATATATTTATGTGTGTGTATATGTATATATATATTATGTATATATATATATATATATATATGTATATATGTATATATATACGTATATATATATGTATTTATATATATATATGTATATATATATATGTATATATATATATGTATATATATATGTATATATATATATATGTATATATATATGTATATACATATATACATGTATATACATATATGTATATACATATATATACATATATATATATATACATATACTATATATATATAATACATATATACATAATATATATATATATCAGATGTGGTAAATGTTTCAAAATACGCATACTAAGATGATTTATACTAACATCCCATTTAAGGACAGACGCCCCCCAAATCAGGCTCGCCCAAAATGGCTTGACAAAAAATATGGAAAAAAATATTTCTAAAAAGAGACAGGCTTATAAGAAATACAAGTGCTCGGGTGCATATAATGAATATCAAAGTTATGTATTAATACAGAGAATTCTAAAAAATAAAATAAAAAAACGAAAACGACAATATGAAATGAATATCGCTGATAAATCCAAAGAGAATCTCAAAGAATTCTATAGTTACTTTAGAGATAAAGTGGTTATTAGGAATCACATTGGTCCACATTACCTTGAAAACAATGGTTTTGAAGAGACATAGGGTCTTAGGTTTGTACTGATAAGATAAGAACTATCATGACTCTCAATAATAGAATGAGTGTCGGATTAAATTTTGACCCTTGAACTACTGATACATTAAAAGAATTAAATAGAAAAATTTCACGGCTTTGTAATCCTTCAATAAAAAAGGCACATTGACTGGATCGACAATTGTTCAGTAATCTGAGTAGAGGTGAAATCTTTGATCTTGTGATGATGTATTTATAGCCGATCCAACAATTTCATGATCATAATTCAAATAAAAACCATATGCCGAGCCTTTTATCTTACACTTACTTTGAGAGTAAATGCTTTTGTAATGAAAAAATTTCAGAGCTAAATTTTATATAAAAACTATTTACAAATTCAACCATTTCACAATTACATATTAAGAGGAACTATACCATTTGGCTGACGTGACGAGTCCAGGCTTATTTGTCAGTTGTGTGTAAAATGTTTAAAAGCCAAAGACCCAATGGCATTATTTTAACGTGAGATAGAGAATGTTCTAGGATTTCAAAAAAGTGACTTTAACTATCTATTTTATTTATATATTTTAAATATAGCTCACTTTCATAATAATAGTCCATTTTTTTCACATAAATGAGAGTAACTGTAGTTACCGTTGACACATCATTACTTATTACACTATAGATCACTAATATTTTTCAAAAGTTCTGACCGTGCTTACGGCAGATAAATTGTATCTGCTTGGACAGGGCGGTTAGGCAGACCAGTGAGAAAGTGAACAGACAAATAAGGAAATAAATTAACAAGTGAACAAATGAATGACTAAGTGGACAAGTGAATAAACGAATAAACAAACAAGTGAATAAGTGAGTAAATATACAAACGAATTAGTGAAAAAATGTACAAATGAATAAATGAATAAGCGTACAAAAATAAGTAAATAGAAAAATAACTGGATGAATGAGTAAGTGAATAAACAAACAAATTAACAAACAAATAAGTTGACCAATAAACCAATGAATAAACGAATAAACGAGTAAAGCACTAAGTGAATAACCTATTAAGTGAATAAAAGAATGAGTGAATAACCGAATGCATGAATAAACAAATGAGTAATAAATGAATAAGTGAATAAACGAATTGATTGAGTGAATAATCGATTGAGTGAATCGGTTGAGTGAATAATCGATTGAGTGAATAATCGATTAATTGAATAATCGATTGAGTGAATAATCGAGTGAGTGAATAAACGAGTGAGTGAATAATCGTGTGAATGAGTAACCGTGTGAATGAGTGAGTAACTAGTGAATAATCGATTGAGTGAATAATCGATTGAGTGACTAATCGATTGAGTGAGTAATCGATTGAATGAATAATTGATTGAGTGAGTAATCGTGTGAGTAATCATGTGAATGAGTAACCCGTGTGGATGAGTAATCGTATGAGTGAGTGATTGAGTAAATAAACGACTGAATGAATAATCGATTGAGTGAATAATCGATTGAATGAATAAACGATTGAGTGAATAATCGATTGAGTGAATAATCGATTGAGTGAATAATCGTTTGAGTGAATAATCGATTGAGTGAATAATCGATTGAGTGAATAATCGATTGAGTGAATAATTGATTGAGTGAATAATCGAGTGAGTGAATAATCGATTGAGTGAATAATCGATTGAGTGAATAATCGATTGAGTGAATAATCGATTAAGTGAATAATCGTGTTAGTGAGTAATCGAATGAGTTAGTGATTGAGTAAATAAATGATTGAGTAAATAAACGATTGAGTGAATAAATTATTGAGTGAATAAACGACCGAGTGAATAGACAACCGAGTCAATGGACGACCGAGTCAGTGGACGACCGAGTCAGTGGACGAGCGAGTCAGTGGACGAGTGAGTCAGTGGACGAGCGAGTCAGTGGAAGAGCGATTCAGTGGACGAGTGAGTCAGTGGACGAGCGAGTCAGTGGAAGAGTGAGTCAGTGGACGAGCGAGTCAGTGGAAGAGCGATTCAGTGGACGAGTGAGTCAGTGGACGAGCGAGTCAGTGGAAGAGTGAGTCAGTGGACGAGTGAGTCAGTGGACGAGCGAGTCAGTGGACGAGTGAGTGAGGGGACGAGCGAGTGAGGGGACGAGCGAGTGAGGGGACGAGCGAGTGGACGGACGAGCGAGTGAGGGGACGAGCGAGTCAGTGGACGAGCGAGTGGACGGACGAGCGAGTGAGGGGACGAGCGAGTGAGGGGACGAGCGAGTGAGGGGACGAGCGAGTGAGGGGACGAGCGAGTCAGTGGACGAGCGAGTGAGGGAACGAGCGAGTGAGGGGACGAGCGAGTGAGGGGACGAGCGAGTGAGGGGACGAGTGAGTGGACGGACGAGCGAGTGGACGGACGAGTGAATAAACTAATAAGCAAACAAGGAAATAAGTGAAAAAAATAATAGATAAGTAAATAATCAAAGATGAATGTATGAGCAAGTAAATAAATGAGCAGACGATTAATTAAACAAATGACCAGGCGATTAAGTAAATAAATGAGTGGACAATTAAGTAAATAAGTGAATAGACGATTTGTGGATAAATAGAGAAGTAGTCGACATGTCCACTTATGGATAAATGGTTAAGTGAGTAAATGGAAAAGTTGGTAAATCCATAAATAAATAAATGGGTAATTAGGTAAGATGATGAATGGGTAAATTTGTGACTGTATAAACAACAAATAAATGGATAAATAGGTAAGATGATGAATAGATGAGTAAATGGATTAATGTGTAACTGGGTAAGTGGACCAGTGGATATAAGGGTTAATGGATAAATGGGTGAATGAATGAATATATTACGGATATAAATCAACAAATACACCAAAGTTCTATTTTAGCTGCCAGCCTCTGTGACACTACTATTACATAAGGCTTTAGCAAAGTTATGAGTCTCCGAAAAACGTCACACGAGAAATCGGAGACAACAAGATCTTTCTCTGAGTTTATGCCGCTATCCAGGTGGAGGTGGTGGTGGTGGTGGTGGTGGTGGTGGTCGTGGTCGTGGTCGTGGTCGTGGTCGTGGTCGTGGTCGTGGTCGTGGTCGTGGTCGCGGTTGTGGTCGTGGTCGTGGTCGTGGTCGTGTGGGTCGCGGTGGTGGTCGTGGTGGTGGTGGTCGTGGTCGTGGTCGTGGTCGTGGTCGTGGTCGTGGTCGTGGTCGTGGTCGTGGTCGTGGTCGTGGTCGTGGTCGTGGTCGTGGTCGTGGTCGTGGTCGTGGTCGTGGTGGTCGTGGTGGTCGTGGTGGTCGTGGTGGTCGTGGTGGTCGTTGTCGTCGTCGTCGTCTCCTTGTGCAAAAACGTAGCAAGAGAATAAGATGTTAACTGAACTATCCTGACCGGGCCCAAAGATCGAGTGCCAACTACTCAGGGTTGCACATTTACACAAATAAAGGTCTTGATAGGTTCTGAAGATGGGTGATAGGAAGACACTTCTCGCCGACGTCCTCAAGACTACCATTGGAAGGTACTGTCGTTACCCCAAACCAAGAACTATATTCAAATCAACAACCAAGGCTTATGTACACGTGTTGACAAAGTCATCATATTTTCACATTACCAAGGAGTTTATATGAACCAACCACATCATATATATATATTTTGTGTACCAAAGGAAGACCCAAAGTAAATCATCACTACTGTTTTACTTGTTATATAAGCTCCAACATAATCTACTTGAGCCAGGGGTGGCAAATTTATGGTCGGCGGGCTATATATGGACTGCGGGCCAGATATGGTCCGCAGGTCAGAAATGGTCGACAGGATGGTCCTATGTGACACGTGAGTTGACACAAAACTGTTCAGCTCGACCTAATAATGCTTACAATAGATGAAAATACTTCATATGACTGGTTTTATCTCACATAATAATTGCTACTAATCTCTTTTATTGCAAATTTCCTAATATGTACAGTAGTTACCAATTTCTTATGGACCTTGTGACTATAATGACAGCCATTGAACATATTTGAGTTTGACGACGTTAACCTAAGGCAACAATGATCACCACAGCCTTCACAATAAACTCCATATAGTGTCATTGACCCCACTCGCCCAGAAACCTCTCTTGATGCGCGCCCCGTCAGTTGTATAGTCATGGGGCGATAGTTAGAACACAATCCCTAGAATACAACACATAGATAACAAGCGAGAGCGAGTTAACTTTTCTAATCATGCTCATAGGCTAGCTTAAGTTAAACAGAATTGTCTGGCATTAGCTAGAATAGAATAAGAAAATACATAACATAAAAATGAAGGAGACTGAAAGAGACCATGAGGCCTGCACTATAAAGTTCCATATCCATTATCATCTATCATCCCCATTCATTAAGTTTTCTAACCTTCTCTGAAGACAACCAATAGTTTCAGCGCTTAGTACATGATTACTAAGTCTATGCCCTTTATTAGCTACTTTATTGCTAAACCAATCCCTGCCTATTACCTTAAGTTCATAATTATCCAATTTAGATCCATTACTGAGAGTTCTACCCTAATGTCTAAAAAGAATGACTGTCTGCATCATCCTTGTTAAAGCCCTTGGCCCTTTTGAGTACCTCTATTGGAATTGCTAAAGCATGAGGGATGCAAATGCATGAGGTTATCGTAATGAATCAGAATTGTACATCAAAAACCTGCCCCTCCCCCCAAAAAAAAAGTAATTAGATAAATGTGTATCACCCTAGAGAGAAAAACAATCTTGTCCCTTTGATTGATTAAAAGTATTCTTCATAGTTGAGTAGAATCACTTATCGACAATTAAAAACAAAAATCACTAAAAGTCGTGATGACCTATGAAATTAGCTAGATTACTCACCAGGTCATTTCCTTTATCTTGAACGGTCCTTGACAGATTAGGGAACAAGAGACTATCTGCTTTCACAGCCTTGGCAGAAGCACTCAAACGCTCTCCCATTTCTAAATCCATCAGTGAATGATCTCCAATTCCAAATCAACCTCCGACAACACTACCCACAGCATCACTCTGCGGAGCATCAAGATACGAAAGGATAGATCGTAATCTTTCCTGGAATCATCATTATTCAAGATGAAATCCCTGGAAGCTCTTCGCAGAATCAAGCTAGAGGGCGGAGAGGGTGTATATGTCGGAGACGCTCAAAGACGTTTGTGTGATCACACGGCTGCGATGAGAGTAATAAGAGGCCCGCTGGGAAAAAGAAAAAGCGCGGGAGAACAGGAGGAAATAATGGACGGATGAGGGTCTGGATTGATTTCTATAATTGGGGGGAAATATGAAATTTGTACTGAATTACTAGAAAGGGAGGAGGAGGAAAGTAAGAAAAGAGATAATCTAGAAGGAAATAAACGAAGGATAGTAATTGAATCCTAAGAACAGCCACGGTTCTAAGATATCATTCAAAATATTTATCAAAATGTCGAGGGTTATTTCTTGAAAATAGATAAACTAACAAGTACCATTACCATAATTTTTTTCTTTTTTTCTTATCATTATTGCTATGAAAGCGAAATTAGGCTATGGATGACAAGTTGAAGAAGAAAGGTGCTAGAATGAGATACAAGAACAAAAAGAATTTGATAAGAATTAATAAATCGATAGATGTGTTCGCCACGGAGTATCTTGTCTCCTATGGGATTTTTCTTCAACAGTATTTTGTTGTATTTGTTTAATTCTTTAAATGAATATTCATCGTGAATACAATAAACTGAGCATCTAAAGATAAAAGAAGGGAGATTATATGAAGAATCACAAAGGGTAGTAAGTAATTGAAAAAGAATATTACCGAATATAATAGAATAAAGAAATAATCAGAAATGCATGCAATGTGTCCATTCGCATTAATCGTAGGAATATTAAGCGTCGTTTGGCTCTTTTGAGTCAAGATCTTGTCATATTAGCGATAGACACCAATATTCAGGCAAGAGAAGCCTCTGGACCTGAGAATTAACTGCTATTTTTATCAATCCTCTTGGACTTTGCATTTATTGTAATAACCTGATTTGGATAACACCAGGAGATTTTAGGCATTTTAGTGTATCTTCTTGACCTGAGACAGAAAACTGGGTTGACCCTTCATACAAGGTCAACTGAGAAGAGAAGGAGGCAGGGGGGGGTGGATGGGAGTGGAGTGAGTGGGAGTGGATGTATGCTTTTGACTTGGCTACCCCCTAATAAGTGGAAAGAAGACTTTGGTATATAGATAAATAAATGGATAATGTATAACACACTCAAACAAAAGCACGATAGATCAAACACAAGCTCAAGTATAATCGCTAAAATACAAGCATAATCGCTCAAACACAAGTACAGTCGCTCAAACGCAAGCACAATCGCTCAAACACAAGGACAATCGCTCAAACGCAAGCACAAGTACAATGACTTAAACACAAGCACAGTCGCTCAAACATAAGTACAGTCGCTCAAACTCAAGCACAATCTCTCAAACGCAAGCACAATCGCACAGACGCAAGCAGAAACACTCAAAAACAAGCACAATCGTTCAAGCACAAGCAGGATTTATTCCTCCTAGCAGATGGCGCCTTGTACAGCCTCCACGATTTCCGAAAATAGCTGTCTATAGCCATAAAATAAATTGAAATTGTAACCAGTGTCATCCGTTCCATGTGGATGTACGACCTTCCCCCC
>NC_134800.1:15903380-15905880 GCF_046742065.1 Oratosquilla oratoria
GTAGTCTCTGGTGGGGCACTTTGTCGAGCGCTTTGCTAAAGTCAGTGTACTGTAAATAACTTTGTACCTATCATTGTTATCTGACGCCATATATGCGTTAGTGTAAAATGGTAAAAGATTAGTCGCACATGACTTACCCTTGGAGAAACCATGATGTGAGTCACGAATCAAATTATGTCTCTCGATGTGATCTCTGAGTCTATTAACTATCATTGATTCAAGTATTTTACCTATAACTGATGTCAAACTGATTGACCTGTAGTTACATATAGACAATTTATCTCCCTTTTTGAAAACAGGAACAACGTTTGCCTGCCCCTAAGCAATAGGTACAAAACCAGTGTCTGCCGACTTATTAAATATTTCTGTTAACTAATCGCAGATTAAAAATTTACACTCTTTAAGAAATCTCGGAAAAAATTTGTCTAGACCCGGCAATTTTGTAGCTTTAAGTCTTTCAATATGTTTGATTACTTCTATCTTACCAATGTTGATGCTTTGTAGTCTACTTTCTTCATCTCCACTGAAAATTGGATCGTAGTCAGGTACCTTATCTAAACTCTCCTTAGTAAACACCGAGAGAAAATATGTGTTAAACGCCTTACTCATTTTTCCTCCGATTCTATATGTAATCTTCGTTTTTATAATTGGGCCTATCCTTTCCTTATTTTTAGTTATGTAGATAAGAAAGAAGCCCTTTGGTTTCGATCTAGCTTGTCTGGAAACCTCAATTTCATAGTTAAGTTTCACTGTGCGCGTGTTCTTTTTAACCAGTCTTGCCATATCGTTATATTTGGGTCTAAGGTGTGTTTCCCCATTTTCTATTATTGCGTAAAATCCTCTTTTCATTCCGATCTCATGTTTCAGTTTGTCCGTCATCTTTTAGGAGTATTACTATTCTTCCGTATTGACTTCATAGGAATAAATTTATTTGTGCATTTAGAAATAAAGCTGTTGGGTTACTGTACATTTCATCCAAATCCCCTCCGGGCTGTTGACTTTGCGCTTTTAAGTGACCTGACCTAAGATATACATATTATCCTCCGTGACACGAATACTGACCACTGCGCTAATGACGTCCGGGATGACCGTGTATCTTACTCCATCACAGACCCTTGGGTCGGTCTCGTAAGTGACCAAATGACTTAAATACTTTCTCATCTGATCAAAATTGGCTCTCATAAAGTCTGGCACTAGAACGTTATTCGTACTATTTAATTCTTTCCAAATAATAATAAATATAATTTCTTGATGATCGCTAGAGCGTAGACCTTCTCTCCCTTTTACCTTTCTCGTAGGCTGCTCATTATTAGTTAAAAGTAAGTCGAGAGTATTCTCTTCCCTCGTAGGATCGGTAATAATTTGTTTTAGGAAACCATCCTGCACCACATCTAAGAAAAATTGCGCTTCCTTATCTACTAAAATTTCCTAGTCAATGTTGCTATAATTAAAATTTCCCATGTTCATATTATTTCTGTACTGGGACGCCCTGTGAATTTCATGAATCAGGGGATCAGTCTGCTCAATGCTGAAGTTATGAGGTCTACTGTATATAGGACGCCAATAATAATTTTTTTATTTTTACCTATAATCTTCACCCAAATAGATTCCGCACTGTCCTCTTCCTTAATCGAATTGTTGATAATACAATATATTGTATTTTTAACGAAAAGTGCTGCTCCTTCCCCACTCCTGCCAGCGCTGTCCTTGTGAAAAAAAAATATATATATCCTTCTATCTTGATTTACGGAAGGAAATGCCTACCAGCCACATTGATTCAGGATTCTTTAATAGCTATAATATGATTTTTTTTTATTACGCTTCTGCATGTTTGTATACTAAGATTTTAGCTTACCTTCCTTCCACCTGATGAGGTGATTCTTTTCACGGCCCCTCTCTGAGCTTTTCCTATTGCTAAACTATATTCCGATACTTTCCCCCACTCCCCGACTCCCACGTAATCTACAAAAAAAAAAAAAAAAAAAAAAAAAAAAAAAAAAAAAAAAAAGCGTGTGCGCCCATGCGTCTGATTGTACATGTATGCGTGTATGTGTGTGTGTCGAAGGAGGACAGAAGGAGCCCTTGAGGAACCAGTGCTTAGAATAATAACTAAAATAACGAAAAAGGTACAGGATAAGAGAACAGACTAACGTAGAATACAGAAAAGTGGCTCTAAAGAAGCAGAAAGGAAAACAAGGGTAGTTCAGCTAAACTAAAAAAAGAATGGCAGATGGATTAAGAATGTTACACTGGAAAACAAAGAAATGATGAGTACCGACATGAGAGATGTGATAAAGAAGTTTATAGAAGTGAGATGGTGGACCTTGGTACAGTCGTGTGACTTATAGAGGAAGTTCTAAGACCTCTTTGTCCTATGATAGACTTTGAATGTCTCATGACTTATGATACATTGAAATAAATATGGCTGGTAAAAATATCATAAGGACTTTTGAAAGAACCTCTATTTTATGATATCTAGAGCAAAATCTTGTTTCGGTTA
>NC_134800.1:15910880-15913380 GCF_046742065.1 Oratosquilla oratoria
TTTTGTATTTTTTCATTTGATAATCAGTGTTCACCCTACACACACACACACACACACACACACACACACACACACACACACACACACACACACACACACACACACACACACACACACACACACACACACACACACACAAATATATATATATATACACAAACACGCACACACACACAAACACACGTAATCATACACACACAAGTAAGTAAAAAAAAAATAGAAAATAAAATTATAAAAATAATCAAGCATACACCAAGTATCACAAAGGATTGCAAAGGCGGAGCATGCCTACAGGAGACCTTTTAGTCCATAACTAAGTTGGATGCAAAAAAAAATTATAATGACAAATAAACAAATAAATAAAGGAATAAGTAAAAACATAACAATATAAATAATAATAGATAAATTATAAAATATAATATAATGAGATAAATAAACAAAAGTACACACTCTCAAAAAGTATATGCAAAGAAAGTCTACGCTGGGGAACTTCCGTATACTTCTCTCTTCCCTATTTCCTTTTATGTCACTTATGTCTGCAATCAGAATATCTCCCAGGGATGCGTTTTACACTCTAGCTTCAACACTAAAAATGGTTTACAGTTTCTGTGGACTACCCTCTAGCGCTCGCAAAATTTGTGCTTCCTTGCTGACTTTCTATGTAAATTTTTTTCCACCGCTACATAAGAAACTTGATGTTCCTCTTTTTTTTTTTTTTTTTTTGCATGAATGAGTGAATTCTACTGCTCCAATAACAGTGGATCACATACAAAGCATGAATCAGTGTCCTTTGTTTTTGCCTACATATACATAAACGTACATATACATATATACATATCTACACATAATCACACATTCACGCATACACATACATGCATACACACGAACATACACAAGTGGGGGCAGCCTACATCACTTCCCAACCCCTGCGTCACCCATAGGGATGGGTTCATAAAATTAGCAGGAGCAGCAACCACTTTGATCATTGAGGTGGTCAAGACGACGAATGAGAACGGAAGGTGGGGAAACGGCATGGTCGAAGTCACCTGAGAAGTATAGAAAACGGATGAGGGTATGGAGGCAGATTAAGGGAGAGGGACATGACAAGCGTGAAGTATATAAGCTGCTCATTTTCTTGAAATTGTATGTACTTTGAGAATGTCCTCGTAAGGACGAAACGTCAATGAATAAAACTCCAACTGTTCTCTGTGTTCAGCTCATCATCTTTAGTCTTCCATATGCACACACGCACACACACACACACACACACACACACACACACACACACACACACACACACACACACACACACACACACACACAAACACACACACACACACACACACACACACACACACACACACTCGGTGGCACAGTTGGTAGAACGACGCACTACTAGCATGGTGATGCGCGTAGTGCATGGTTCGAATCCTGCCCAGGGCCGAAATTAATTTCGGTACAGCTGCGCTTCGGGTCGTTACTATGAATCTCGAGGGCGGGGAGATGGGGGTGTGTGTGTGTGAAAGGTCATAGCATTACCCATAGATCGGACCTACGAGCTCTGAGCTCTCTTCCAGGAGGGAAATAGCTGTCAATCACGAGTCGAACACGTGATCCAAAAGACCAAGTGAATACACACACACACACACACACACACACACACACACACACACACACACACACACACACACACACACACACACACACACACACACACACACACACACACACAAACATACACACAAATATATATAAATATATATATATGTATTTATATGTATATATATATACATATATATATATACCCAATCACACACACACGCATACATATATATGAACATACACAAGGTTATGGCGTGGTATCTGATAACATATCCAAGAATATGAAAGTTCTTATATTTTGTTAGTAAAATTAATACCTTTACAACAAATACCTGGTGTTTCTGCATTACTAGATTGGGTATATCTTCCTCTAAAAATGCACATATTGATGATTATCCGTGTCTGACATTTGACAATTTTATTCAGTTGTCATACATGCACACACACACACACACACACACACACACACACACACACACACACACACACACACACACACACACACACACACACACACACACACACACACACACACACACACACACACACACACACACACACACACACACACACACACACACACATACACTGACTGGACAGAATCGCTAGGTCCTCAAACTTGTGATAGAGCGGTCTATGAGGACCCGCTATTCCTAGGGCACAAATGGCATCCTAATAACATCAAACAGTCCAGGAACGTCATGACAAAAGTAGAGGCCATCTCTAAGAGTGTAAACGCGTGAGAAAGGTTCGTACTGACCTCTCTGACTTGTCACCTGCACCTCCTTTTTTACCAAGTTCCACTGCTTTTTCATGGAGATGATGAATAGCTCTGCATTGGACTTGGTCAGACCCATACCTCCGACCAGGTCATTTACTTCTTTTTGATTTAGGAAGT
>NC_134800.1:15925880-15928380 GCF_046742065.1 Oratosquilla oratoria
TAACTATAGACTTGACTTCAGGAGGTAAGTTTGCTATCGCAGGTCCAAAGGACATGATTCAAACTCAGAAGGGAGAAGAGTAGTGTTTTACTGGAGCTTGACGTTTCGTACACTATGTACATTTTCAAAAGCAATGACAAAAGGTCAGAATACATAGACTTATATAGTAAAGGAGAGGATCATATTGAACATAAAGAGAACCAATAGGAAATTGTGGTGTGAGGGAACCAATGGGAGAACAGAACGCCGTATATGGGGCAGCCAATCAGAGGCTTGGAACGATGCGTCAGGGAGTAGAGGTCATCAGTCGCGTATTAGGCTTCGGGCGAAGCACATCTCTCCTGGCGGACGGTATGACCATGAATTCCTGTGACTGAAGGTTTAAGGTGGGCATGTTGGCTTGAATGAGGAGGGCCTCGAGGATCTGTAGCCGTCTAGTATCTGGAGCCTGTCCTATGATTTTGGTGTTTTCAGCCATGGTCTGTCTGGTAAGAATAGTGTTGTGGTGAGATTCTGTGTGTGTCTTAGGTGTACCATTTTGTAAGTGTAATGTAATTCTTCTAGAGAGTTTAGTAGTGCAGTATCCTATGTATGAAGAATGAAGGGACTCACAGTTCCCTTGTTTACAGGAGAATTCATACACTAGATGGCTGCGTTGCAACTCAGAAGGAGCGGGGGAAGGGTTATTCTTTAGTAGGAAATTCGAAGTTTTCTTGTTTTTGTAGTAGATGACGAAGTCCACCCGGTCGACAGGTCGACAGGATTGGCAGGTTTGACATGACGTTTGATGATTTGCCTGATGATTTTCTCTTCTGTTTTGTACTCTGTAGTCATGTGGGATTTGTAGAATAATTTGATGTTTTGGCCTGAATTGGGGAGGACTGGAGCTTGGTCGTACCATTTGTTGATTTGCCTTTTAATGACCTTGGAAATGTCTTGGTTGGAATAGCCATTATTTACTAATACTTGTGTGGCTCTTTCAATTTCTAGATTAGCACTTTTCCAACTGTTTAAGTGCGTGAAATCCCTTCTGATGTAAGCACTGATGGTGGTGTCTTTAAAGCGTTGGGGGCACTCGCTTTTCCCATTAAGACACAGGCCCGGGTTGGTGGGTTTGGTGTATACGGAAGTGTTAAAATGTGCCTGGTTCTGTGCTACGAGTACATCAAGGAAAGGAAGTTTACCGTCGGTACTGGACTCGATTGTAAAATTGATCCCGGAAACTGCTTGCAATTTTTCCCTGAGGGGGATGAGGTCTTCTTCCTTTGCCACTTTCACAAAGATGTCGTCGATATATCTAGCGTAAATAGCAGGTTTGTCTATAATACGCAAAACTTAACATTCCACCATCCCCATGAAGAAATTAGCGAAAAGGACCCCAAGAGGGGAACCCATCGCCACTCCATCAATTGGAAAAGTGCTAATCTAGAAATTGAAAGAGCCACACAAGTATTAGTAAATAATGGCTATTCCAACCAAGACATTTCCAAGGTCATTAAAAGGCAAATCAACAAATGGTACGACCAAGCTCCAGTCCTCCCCAATTCAGGCCAAAACATCAAATTATTCTACAAATCCCACATGACTACAGAGTACAAAACAGAAGAGAAAATCATCAGGCAAATCATCAAACGTCATGTCAAACCTGCCAATCCTGTCGACCGGGTGGACTTCGTCATCTACTACAAAAACAAGAAAACTTCGAATTTCCTACTAAAGAATAACCCTTCCCCCGCTCCTTCTGAGTTGCAACGCAGCCATCTAGTGTATGAATTCTCCTGTAAACAAGGGAACTGTGAGTCCCTTCATTCTTCATACATAGGATACTGCACTACTAAACTCTCTAGAAGAATTACATTACACTTACAAAATGGTACACCTAAGACACACACAGAATCTCACCACAACACTATTCTTACCAGACAGACCATGGCTGAAAACACCAAAATCATAGGACAGGCTCCAGATACTAGACGGCTACAGATCCTCGAGGCCCTCCTCATTCAAGCCAACATGCCCACCTTAAACCTTCAGTCACAGGAATTCATGGTCATACCGTCCGCCAGGAGAGATGTGCTTCGCCCGAAGCCTAATACGCGACTGATGACCTCTACTCCCTGACGCATCGTTCCAAGCCTCTGATTGGCTGCCCCATATACGGCGTTCTGTTCTCCCATTGGTTCCCTCACACCACAATTTCCTATTGGTTCTCTTTATGTTCAATATGATCCTCTCCTTTACTATATAAGTCTATGTATTCTGACCTTTTGTCATTGCTTTTGAAAATGTACATAGTGTACGAAACGTCAAGCTCCAGTAAAACACTACTCTTCTCCCTTCTGAGTTTGAATCATGTCCTTTGGACCTGCGATATATATATATATATATATATATATATTATAATTATGTATATATACATATATATATATATATATATATATATATATATATATATACATATATACTGTATACATACATATATATATATATATATAAATAT
>NC_134800.1:15933380-15938380 GCF_046742065.1 Oratosquilla oratoria
TTATATTGGTTGACATACGCCGTTACAAGCGATTCGCTTCAAGTATTTACAAAGACGGAAGCCCATCAAGTGATTTAAACCAATACGCTATCTTGATAGCGTATTGGTTTAAGTCACTGTAACTTTGTTACGGGTTAGCTGGTTTCGAATCCTCGGCTCTTCCACGTTTCAATTTCCAACGGATGCCTCCATCGAGCGATTCTTGTCTCGACTGCGATGGCATGGAATTAAAAGTGATTTGTGGTTGAAAAAAGATATATATGTGTATATATATACATACATACATATATATATATATACAGATATATAAATGTATATGTATATATGTATGCATATGTATATGTATATATGTATGCATATGTATATATATATATATTCATATACAGTATATATATGTATATACATGCATATGTATATATATATATATATATATATATATATATACATATATATGTATATATAAATATATGTATATATATATGTATATATATATATTTATATACATATATATATATACACTATAAACCCACTATCGGAGAAAAAATACCGGAAGTACAGGGAAACGTTATATTTCGACTACTATCTGTAGTCCTCTTCAGCAGAATAGTTACAAGAAGTTAAGGTACAAGTATTTATGAGGTAGTGAGGGGTACATAAAAGGGGATGGGGAAAGTGGGGAGACTTAGATTACATGCCTTTGATATGGTTGGGTCAAGGAAGGACAGTTGGTGGTATTTTGTCCGACCGCTCTTGACATTAATTTGTTAACCGCTAACTTCGTAATACAATCTGGGGGCCACTAACATTTTGAGATATTGAAGTTAGGGTAATGTTTTATTAGAGAAGTTCTGCCATTCTCCTTCGATAGCTACAGTGTGATTTAAAAATTATTGATGCATTATCCCAATCTAATCTATGTTCTTTTTTGGCTGGCATGAGGGAACACAGCGGAGTTATTTTGTTCATATTCTATGGAGTTTTCATGGTCCTTTAATCCCGTAGACAAATCCCTGCCAGTTTGGCCCCAGTAGACATCATCACAGTCTTTATAAGGCAATTTATATGCCCCGGAGTTTTGGTCCACATCAATCCTCCGGTGTACATTTACTACCTCTCTAAAAATGCTGTTCGGATAATTGTAAATAAATTTAATTTGGATATTAGGTAGAAGTTTGGAGACCGAGTTGATAGATTCATTAAATGGTACAATGATGTTATTGTTACCCCATTTCAACTTCTCCTTGAAGTTATTTGGTTTATAAAAATTGGATTTGGATTTATGTAGGGCTTTCTTTAAAAACCATTCCGAATAACCTACGTTACAGAGTTGTTTATTGATGATGTCAAATTCTATTTGCAAGAATTGTGGACTACAAATCCTAGGGGCTCTAAGATATAGGCCCGATGCAACACTATATTTAATATTATACGGACAAAATACCACCAACTGTCCTTCCTTGACCCAACCATTTCGTTATTATTTCTCCGATAGTGGGTTTATAGTGAACACTTACAAATGTGTTATAACACACCAATTTCCATATATATATATATACATATATATAAATATATATATATATATGTATATATATATACATATATATATATATATATATACATATATATAAATATATATATATATATGTATATATATATACATATATATATATATATGTGTGTGTGTGTGTGTGTGTGTATATATATAATAATAATTGTAAATAAATTTAATTTGGTTATTAGGTAGAAGTTTGGAGACCGAATAACCAAATTAATTTATATATATACATATATATATATATATATATATTTTTATTTATATTTATATATATATATATATATATTTGTGTATATATATATATATATATATATACATATATACATATATATATATATATATATATATATATATAATATTTATATATATATGTATATATATATATATATATATATATATATATATACATATGTGTTTGTGTGTGTGTGTCTGTATGTATATATAACATGGATATATTTGAATACATTGATATATGAAAAGTATGTGTCTAACAGCTGAAGTGAGCTATATTTAAGCCAAGCAAAAAGTATAAAGTGCATAACATGCATAATAGGGTGTTATTCGATATGGTTTTTATCCTCTCATTGAGAGGTATTAATCCGACAGAATGTAATGGTCTCTTTTTTTATATACAAACCCAAATTGTAAACCTAATTGTAGGTGTTCGTTCCTTTTTTGATAACTGATTTGTTACAATGGTTTTATTTTTTTTTTTTAGACCAATGATGGATGCCTGCAAGAAATGTTCCTGCAAGAAGGCCAATAAAGCTGCTGATTTCAAAACCCATTTACCAACTCTCCACCATCAGAAGATAGAACCTTGTGGCCCTGATGTCCGGTCTCCGGACTGGGTCCAAGATTTCTCTGTCAACTTCGACTGAATCTCCTGCATCTTCTAGCACAGTACTGACAACTAACTACTCCCTCCTCCTGCCACTTTGAGATAGTGACACAGACATAAAGTCACATCAATTCACTGCAGAAAACCGTCTTAAGATTTTTTTTTTCAGAGAGATCTGTGGGAGACTCTGAGGGCCATTATTGCTGTAGGGGCTCTAGGTTTTCTACTTGGTGAATTCGAGACTACATTTATCATTATCATTCTCTTAATTCCAGTGATACAATCTAATGACTCGTTGACATCACACTAAATTGTTAACTAATGCATATGTGTGACTAGAAAAGGTGTCAAAAGACGATACAGATACTTTGGAGATGTTACCTTGGAGGGAGTCTAGCCCTGGATACTATTCAATTACCGTAGTATGCATGTGGTCCTCCGTGCCAAATTTGGCACAAATCCGTTGAGAAGTGACGACGCTTTTTCTCAACAAATAAGCACAAACCAACAATCTTTCGCGTTTATTATATAGAAATAAACTGATGTGCAGCGAGGGAAGGCAAAGAGCTTCCCACACTTCCGATATCACGACAGTAAAATTCTCTGGAAGCGAATAAGCCGGAAAACAAGAGGAGACAACGGAAATGCTGGGACGTGGCTTCGGTTGTGTCAGCGCTTGACAGGTATATTACCCGGATTGTGCACACACAGCACCGAAGTCCCGGATGGAGTGCAGAGGCAGAAGAAGCGACGGTTTGTTATCGATGGAACCATTGGTCTCTGAAGGAGGAGCGAGGAGAAAGAGAGGAGGGAGAGTAGGCAACTAGAATGTGTGAGAACATGCTGAGGTGCTATTAGACGCTTATGTTTCTTGTGAAGTCTTAGATACAGTGTCCGAACATTATGTTAATAACATCAGTGAGACTGACAATAGTAATACTTATAATTCTTATGCATGAAATAGTATATGGACTTCAGTGCTATTCCTCCAGACCAGAGACACAAAGACCAGAGACACATTGAGTTCTTACATGAACAAAGACAAAGCATCATTTTTACTTCTACTGTGCTTTGTTTCTACTACTCTTCTTTATCTTTTTATCATTTTTACAATTATAGAAGCGCTGGTTATTCCCATTGAAATAAAAGATACCAACTTAGCTTGAAGTAAAGATAATCATAACCAATGTGTGTTTCAAAGATTTTGTTCAGATTAACTCCAAGTAATCTTATTAAGTGGATAGTGTCTCCGCCTGTCTTGCCGTGGTACCGATTTAGTGTCACGCTTACGGCGTGATAAGCTTCCACAAATACCGTAAGCTGTTTTTGTCCTTCTTAAGCAAAGGGATGGACGTTTGGTCTGTCTAAGATTCCAAAACCCATCGGTCGGGCTACATGAAACGTAAGCTCTCGTCCAAAGAGGAATAGTTGCCGTTTGTGAGTCGAGCACGTGATCTAAGACCATGGTGAATAGCGTACTAACTTTATCAACAAAATATTTATCTAACTGTTAAGAAAAGGTAAAATTCTGGGCCCATTAGTTACACAAAGCTTCACCAAACCGAATGAGATTATTGGTTGTTGAATTAAATATACAATGATGTAGATTTTGTTTGAAATAGTTTACGTTTCTTGGATGGGGAAAGATTCTCTAAGCTGCTTAGAATAGTTAAGGTTAGGGAGGAATCAAAAACAGAAAAACAAATATCTTGAAAGATTACAACTCTAACCACTAAGCCAGCAAACATTGTGTGTGTGTGTGTGTGTGTGTGTGTGTGTGTGTGTGTGTGTGTGTGTGTGTGTGTGTGTGTGTGTGTGTGTGTGAGAGTGTGTGTGTTTGTTTGTGTGTGTGTGTGTGTGTTAGTACGTGTGTGTGTGTGTGTGTGTGTGTGTGTGTGTGTGTGTGTGTGTGTGTGTGTGTGTGTGTGTGTGTGTGTGTGTGTGTGTGTGTGTGTGTGTGTGTGTGTGTGTGTGTGTGTGTGTGTGTGTGTGTGTGTGTGTGTGTGTGTGTGTGTGTGTGTGTGTGTGTGTGTGTGTGTGTGTGTGTGTGTGTGTGTGTGTGTGTGTGTGTGTGTGTGTGTGCACTGTGTGTGCACGGGTGTGCACATATGTACGAGCTTAAGTCCTATTTTACAAGAACTTTTATGCCTTCCTACTGTACTTCATTTCAACAAACTAAACTAATGAATAAATCTTTGATAAATCTGAAGAACTATTATTACATATTTCATAACCCTTTTTTATCCATCTTAATGGATAATTTTTTGCCCAAGCAGATATCTTACTATCTGATTAAGATTTTAGTAGTGACATTATTTTGATGTGTAGAGTTAAACAGGACAAAATGCTCGTTTCCTAGGTCATTACCACATTATTTTGTTAAGCAATGTCGTATCCAGTCTTGACATGACACTAAATGCGCTGCACTCACACTAAGGCTTCCGTCAACCTATTTTACTTCTCACAGGCATTGCTTATACAATATATATTAATTTCATTGCACTTTATACAACATTTCATCTATTTCATGCCCACTAATTATATGCTGCTTATTTTCTAAGGAGTACAATATGCAATTGTATTTTTCTAATGTATATATATTTT
>NC_134800.1:15953380-15958380 GCF_046742065.1 Oratosquilla oratoria
ATTATCAACAAAATAGATCATGTCAGTATTCTTGTGGCCATGATCAACACCACCGTCATCCTTGCTCTTTCTGTCGTGCCATACGGTCATGATAATAATGATAAGCAGCAGTATTAACGACAGGAGTAAAATCAAGGGAAATGTACAACATGAACACAAACTCACACTTCCAGTTGTAAAAAAATTAGTATCATTCTCAGAATTATATAAAGCACAATGGAATTCCCCAAGTTTTTTTTTTCCAGTTGTTGATTATTGAAATGCCTACAAAGCCCTTGCCAGCCTTGTGAAGTTACTTATCACTGTTTTTGATCTCTATGACTGAGTAAACTAGTAACAAATGAATGAATAAAAATTAGTATGAAGTAAAATAAGAAATAGGTTATGATAGATTGAAATATTTTAGAATAAAATAAAATGAAAGATAAAACTGAAAAACATTTCAAACCAGTCCTTTTTGATCACACGCCTACATACTGGGCATCAATCTCATCATCATCACAACTCGCATGGGTATTACTCGTATATGTAAAGAATACAAGTGCCTCATCACCGCTATCAGAGCAAAATTTTCCCTCATTCTAAACATAATAAAAAAAAAAAAAAAAAGGGAGAGAAGAGTTGTCAAAACATTCGTGACGAGTCTGTATCAGTAATCAAGAGTAAAAATATATATGTTTATCATGTCCTTTACCTTCTATTTTGTTGCAAATATATCAGATTTAGTTATATTCTTTTCTCTCAGCTCATAGTTGTGTCAACAACAGTATTGACCTTTTGTACGGAAACACGATTAACGCAACAGCGGCGCCAGATTGTCAACAAGGAGAGAAGTACTGGTAAACTATTGTCTATAGTTCTATACCATCAACAACTCCAAAATTTCAGAAGTGGTGTACACTGGGAAAGTGGCTCCTATTTACAGAAGTTCATTCACCTAACTATAATACATAAATAAATATACCAATAAGTAAATAAAAAAAATGAATAAGTAAATGTTCATATTCAAAAATTTAAGCATCAGTATGAAGGTTAAGATTCTTTCGATTATTTCTTCATTACGATGACGAAGTAAAAGAACAACGGACGGATGTCCCATTCCTAATACACACACACACACACACACACACACACACACACACACACACACACACACACACACACACACACACACACACACACACACACACACACACACACACACACACACACACACACACACACACACACACACACACACACACACACACACACACACACACACACACACACACACACACACACACACACACATATATATATATATATATATATATATATATGTTAATATATACACACATATATATATATACATATATATATATATATATATGTATATATACGTATATATATATATATATATATATATATATATATATATATATATGTATATATATATCATCACCTTTTTTTGCGAAGATGACTTGGCCTCCTTTGGAGCTGGAGACCCATGATTCTTCCATTATTTTGATTGTTCTTTCGACTCAGGCTGGAAGTGGTGAACCCAAGTCTCATCCATGGTCACGATTTGCCATAGAAAAAATTGCAAGATTGTTCTTTGATATGTTGCATCGAAGGTGCTTCTGATCAGGTCCAAGAAGCTTTGGGACCCAGCGAGCTGAGACCTTTGTAATTTCAAGATGGTTACGGGTAATTCCATGAGCACGTTTCTAAGAGATGCCTAACTCTATCGCAATAAAACGTTCAGTCAAACGCTAATTTGTGAGCAACATGTCATGTGTTTTATCGATGATTTATTGAATGGTGACATTGGTAAGTTTTTCTTGGCATTTTTAATTATGCTGTATGAAGGAACATTGTCTCGGAGAGTAGTCACCATGTCCTCGTAAATTTCCTTTAGATGTGGAGGTATTGAAAGACTACTGTCCGATGACCAATTTTGTCCATTTTCTCTTAAATACATTACTGTCCCAAATCAATTATCTGTAAAACAAAAAAAATCTATTGCATTAAAAGCTTGAAAATTTTTATACCGGCTTATGAAAGACTATATTTTGTCTGAAAAAAACTTCAAGTCTGTATCTCGTGTCTTTCTACCAAAGGCCACGAATTTTTCAATCACCCCTATCTCCCTCGTTTTTTTTTTGTGTGTGTTTATATCAGTTGCTCCGCCTTCTATAGATGTTCTTCCTGATGTTCCCATTCTTCTTATTGACTCAGCTTCACTTTCAGTGTCCTCCTGAAGACAAAAGTTACATTCCTTTTTCGATTTCTGCGTCTTCGCTTTTCCTCCAGTTGATAAACAAAATCTTTCTCTGCTAGTTCTCGTTAAATTGCTATATTATCATTTAGAGAAGACAGAATGATAAACTCTACACACGGCTTTTCATCCTCTATTTCAAAGCACGTGTTTCCTCCTGTGTCTGCGTTGTCTATTCTGCCAAAAATTATTTTCTACGTACTGAAATATATTCATATTTTTTTCCAACTTTGTAGTTGATTAAACACATTCAATTTGCAAACATCGCAAATACACGTATCAATTACTTCATTTTTTTCTTGCTATTTAACAATGAAATCTATAAAACTTGGGTCAGATACAAAATTTTATGTCATCATAAACATGTTCTGTCGTTCGTGTATGCATAAATTAAAATTGAATAAAGATACAAACACAGCTACACTTTCATGGAGGGGTAAGACATATACATATACACACACGATCACCCACAAACACTCACAAGCACACATACAAACACTCGCAAGCACTCCTACAAACGCGCACATACACACACACACACACACACACACACACACACACACACACACACACACACACACACACACACACACACACACACACACACACACACACACACACACACACACACACACACACACACACACACACACACACACACACACACACACACACACACACACACACACACACACACACACACACACACACACACACACACACACACACACACACACTTGAACATGTATATGCTTACACACGCACATACCTACGCACATACTTACACACACACACATGAACATGTATATGCTTACACACGCACATACCTACGCACATACTTACACACGCACATTCTTACGCACATACACACGCACATTCTTACGCACGCACATTCTTACACACGCACATACTTATACACGCACATTCTTACACATGCACATACTTATACACGCACATACTTGCACACGCACAAACACATACTTACACAAACATGCACATACGCATACATACTTGTACACACATATCTACACACATATACTAACACATAATTGCACACATATTCTTACATATACATCCGCATTTACACACATATTTACACACGAACGTGCGCGGCTGACTTCCCCTGTGGTTGTACTCGTAGTCATATGCCGTCGTTCTGTGTTAATAGCATTGGGCTTTCCTGAAAGTGAAAAAGCTCAAATCTACTGCAAACCGTTACTGTTTCCCTAATGCAAGGGGAAGGGTGTGTGTGTTTTGGCTATTATCACATTATTAACCATAGATTGGGCTGTTCGTGTTAAAGCTCTCGTTCGGGAATATAATAGTTGACGATCACGGGCCCAGCATGGTATTTAGGACGGTCACTTCGTGTGTGTGTGTGTGTGTGTGTGTGTGTGTGTGTGTGTGTGTGTGTGTGTGTGTGTGTGTGTGTGTGTGTGTGTGTGTGTGTGTGTGTGTGTGTGTGTGTGTGTGTGTGTGTGTGTGTGTGTGTCTATGTGTGTGTGTGTGTGTGTGTGTGTGTGTGTGTGTGTGTGTGTGTGTGTGTGTGTAAGTGTGTGTGTGTACGAGAACTTGTGTACGTACGCTCACTCTGACATACATCAAATATGCAATCGGATGAAAGCCTAGGCAGTATGTCCTGTTGGCCTGGCCACGAGGGCTTTAAGGGATTTGTTGGGAATTTTAGAATTTCGGGAAGAGGGAAAGGGGGCAGGGTCAAGGATGAGCCTCCTGTTCTGTTTTATCAACATCTTAGTTTTTTTTATTTTTTTTTTATCAAAATTCACTTCAGTATATGTTCTCTTTTTCCGGTCAGTTTTTAAGGTAATTGATTTGTATGATAATAAGAAAGAATGATTGTTGATTATTTTGGTTATAAGTCCTGAAACAGGGTCGCCATTTTTTAAACAGATGTTTACCAACTACGGGACGGAAGTTAACATGCACCACAGAAAAAAAAAAAAATACTGTGTGATATCTTGGCATTTTGAGCAACGCGACCAGCACCTTTCCAGTATAACACAATCGTCGTTAAGCTTTCAAAAAATAAGAATATCTATTCCATCATTTCATTACATTTATTTGTACGAAACATTTAAAGACTTTTTTTTTTTGAAAGTTTAGTTCTCAGTGAAAGCCATCTGCTTCTCATTTGTCCAAACTGATGCGTGTATGTCGAAGCTAAGTTAATCATGGTGGTCGCTTCCAGAGGGACACACCACAGCTACTTCATATATCAGGAGCCATTGCGTGCTGCTAAATGCTGCCTTGGTGTTATCACCCACGACAATTCTCCTTGATTTTCACTCCGGCTCACCGACCACGTGGGAGGATTGAAGTTCAACTCATTTTACCCACCATTTCATTTCCTAAGAAGGAAGTTGTCTACAATTGTCTTACCTTCCTGCAGTTGCTATTTAATCACTATTTTGTCCATTGCATGTATGTTAGCCTTTCTCCATTTCCTCTTATTTCTTTAACTCGAATTCATTGGAGTGTCTGTTGTCTTCCTGTTACAAAATTCATAAGCGGGATAGAGCGTCGCTACTAAAGGCATGGTCGAAGTGATAGCAATTTGAACTCTGCAGCCAGCGAGTTGGACCAAGGGCATGATCAATTAAATTCCACTTTACTAAGTCCTCTGTAAGGGGCACTATCCTAGCCTCCTGATAGGGGGGTCTCGTGATGTTAAACCTAATCATCATTCAGAAATCTGAAAAGTTAGGTCCTCGGCCGCATG
>NC_134800.1:15963380-15965880 GCF_046742065.1 Oratosquilla oratoria
GTGTGTGTGTGTGTGTGTGTGTGTGTGTGTGTGTGTGTGTGTGTGTGTGTGTGTGTGTGTGTGTGTGTGTGTGTGTGTGTGTGTGTGTGTGTGTGTGTGTGTGTGTGTGTGTGTGTGTGTGTGTGTGTGTGTGTGTGTGTGTGTGTGTGTGTGTGTGTGTGTGTGTGTGTGCTACTAGGCTAGGTAGAGTTAGAAACGAGGGGGTGAGGAGTGCGGAAGTGGAAAAGGAGATGACAGTTAGGGCTGATGAAAGAGGATTGGGATGGTTTGGACACATGTAAAGAGAGATTAAAGAAATATTAATAAAAGAGGTGTGGAAGAGAGCGTTGAGAAAGAGAGGAATGTCTGTTGAGCAGGGAAGGGAGAAGGCGAGAGATAGGGGTGAGTGGAGAGTTGCTGTGTATAGATGATACTGTTATGTAATTAAGGGAGTGATGGGGTATGAGGGTAGGGGATGTTTATATGTGAATGATATTTTGACGCAGCTCCGAAAGAATTTCTCCGTCTTCTTCTCTTTTTCTGAGCGAGGGGAGAGAGACGGGGGTCGCCGATCAAGTTAAGTGGCCTTGCTGCGGACACACTGTGTCTTGCTACATTGCTTCTGACCCAGAGCTTTGGGCGGGATATAGGGGCGACCCGTCATCCATGAGGAGCTAATAGGAAAGGGAGGAAGGGAAGAGGTAGTGGATGAGAGTGGATTGAGCGGGAGTAGGTACATCCCTTAACTTGGCTATCTCCCTTGTACTGTAAGGGAGAAAAAACTCTTTGTACTAAGATTTATTTATTCGTATTTATTTATTTCACAGGGTGAGAGGGGGCGAGAAGTGGATAGGGGGTAAGGGGGAGATGGTGAGAGGGTGAGAGGGGGAGAGGGGGTGGGGAAAAGGGGGACAGGGTGAGAGGGGGATAGGGGGAGAGGGGATGGGGGAAAAGGGGGACAGGGGGAGAGGAGGAGAGAGGGACAAGGGTGCGGGGGGAGAGGAGGCAGGAGGACACGAAGAGAAAGGGACCGGATAAAGATAGGGGTCGTTTAAGAAGAATGG
The DNA here is from genome assembly GCF_046742065.1 of Oratosquilla oratoria. NCBI lineage: Eukaryota > Metazoa > Arthropoda > Malacostraca > Stomatopoda > Squillidae > Oratosquilla > Oratosquilla oratoria. The sequence continues at coordinate 15,964,424 of NC_134800.1, forward strand.
TAAGGATTAAAGTATTGATACGAAGAAAAAAATAAAGAGAGGCGAAAGAAAATGAGGGAAAGAGGGAGAATGATACTATATGAAAGGAGAAGAGGTAAAAGGTATAAGAAAGGATAGAGGCAAAGGAAAAGGGTTTGAATTTGTAAAAGTTCAGAGGGATGACAGAAGGAAGAATAAGTGTGATAGAGAGAGAAGTCGGGCAATAGGACAAATGATGTGTATTACATAAAGGAAAAGGGAATTTGAAGTGAAAGAGTGAGTTTACGATATACGGAATATGCAACAAGGAAAGTCAGGGTAAACGGAATGGGAGAAGAAGAGGATGACGAGAGATGCAGAAAGTAAACGCTTTGAGCACCCGAGAGGGTCCTGTGTGTAAGACCGTGAACAAATGGATATATTTCACATTTACACTCACGCTAACAGGCACATACACCCAAAGGCAATATAACTCGTGCGTATAGAAACGCATACACAAAAAATATACGCATACACGCTGACATGTGCATGCATACACACATGCATGTACACGCCATTACGTTCAACACTTCAGGGTTGACATAGGCTGGACGCCACGCTGAAGAATCTACGTCGCGTTCCAGCGTCTATGTTGACTCTGAGGGTCTGGAAGGGTCTCAGGTCACTGTGTAAAGCTTCTCATGAGCGTCTTGGTCTTCAAGTTCCAATGCTTTTCTTCAAGAAAAAATAAAAGGAAAAAAAGGAATTTGGCGTTCTGATTTTTTAACTATTTGTAATATGTTTTGTTACCACTAAGTTCAATAAGCTTGGTTTCCATGGTACAAGATTTTCAATACATATCAAGGAAAGAATATTACTGTCATACAAAGGGCATGTCAATCCAGATCCTTCATATCACATATTATATGTATAAGCTCATGTATTTTCGCGATTTTATATATAAGCATGGTTACGTGTAACCATGGGTGCTTTTTTGTGTGTGTATGTGTGTGTGTGTGTGTGTGTGTGTGTGTGTGTGTGTGTGTGTGTGTGTGTGTGTGTGTGTGTGTGTGTGTGTGTGTGTGTGTGTGTGTGTGTGTGTGTGTGTGTGTGTGTGTGTGTGTGTGTGTGTGTGTGTGTGTGTGTGTGTGTGTGTGTGTGTGTGTGTGTGTGTGTGTGTGTGTGTGTGTGTGTGTGTGTGTGTCTGTGCGCGCGCGTGTGTGTCTTTGTGGTAGAATTTATCACGTGTGTGAAATATTTTTTCAGCCTTTTCGGGAATGTAAGTCTTCGTCATTATCAATTCCATGAACGAAAGTAAGAAGAAATAAAACATATGTTATTCTTAAATCAATCTTATGTAATATACGAATTAATATTTCTTCAAATGATTACACAGAGGGTCAATTGATGGTAAAGCTTTCTTTTGGATAGATGATGTATACCAGGGCTGGGGAACCTTTTCAAGTTTGAGTGCCAAAATCAGCCAAATCCCTGGGCTT
>NC_134800.1:15973380-15978380 GCF_046742065.1 Oratosquilla oratoria
GATCATAAACGGGTGCATTTGTTGTTCAACGTTGAACAGTTACCCTCATCCTGGTAAGGCACCCATTGCCAACTTAACCCCCCGCCCGCCATCCGTCGAACACGGATATGTACACGTGTAGTACACACACACACAGGTCCCATGTGATTAATAGACTGAGCTGTAAACATATTCAGTTATATGGATACAAGCACAGAATTATTCATTAGAATCAAGAAATGGAACCACAAATAGAAAACAACATAACCAGAATTTTGTTTCACAAATCTTATTAGGCAACTGGCCAAAATTACAAAAAAGAAAACATATTAGAATTTAGTAAACACTGGTTCTGCATCTCTACGGATCAACATAGGCTAATAATATAACATGCTACGTTACATTGTAACTATATGTTGGAAAGAATTCTAGAGAAATTACGTTCATTTAATTGTTTTTGGTTATATCTATATGCCAAGTGGTTTTGCCCCTTATAATGGAAGTAGCTAAATCAGAGTTATGTAGCTATTCCCACTCATTTCATTCCCATCCATCACACTTTCCACCCATTCCATCTCAACTCCTCATAGATGACGGGTCATCCCTGCATCCACCGACTGCCCTGAGTCAAACGCAATACAGCAATACACAGTATATCTAAAGGAAGGCTACTTCAATTAATCGGTGACCGCGCCTCTCCGTCCCCTCACGCGGTAAAAGAGAAGACGGGGAGAAATCATTTTGGGCTGCGTCAAAATATCATTCACATATAAACACTCTCTACCCCCACCGTCCTCCATCCTTCCCTTCCTTGCGTAACAATATCATCCATACACAGTTATTCTCCACTTATCCCTATCTCCTGCTTTCTCCCTTCCTTACTCAACAGACATGCTTCTCTTTCTCAACACCACCTTCATCCTATCCATCCATCTCAGCCTCGGTCGTCCCCTCAAATTCACTCTCTCCACCTCTGCCTTCTACACCTCTTTCACTAATATTTCATTACTCATTCCTTCCATGTGTCCAAACCATCCCAATACGTTTTCATCAGCCCTATCTGCCATCTCATTTTCCACTCCCGCTCTCCTCCTCACCTCTTCGTTTCTCACTCTATCCAGCCTAGTAACTCCTACCACATTTCTAAGACATTTCACCTCAAACACATTTAAACTTTTTCTCTCTCCCACTCTTAAAATTCTAGTTTCTGCCCCATACAATGACGTAGGCATAATCACGCCCCCCCCTTCATACAATCTCCTCTTTGAATTCATTCCCAGTTCCTTATTTCTTATAAAAATTTGAAATCCTCCATAGCATTTACTTGCTTTTCTCAACCTGCAATTTACCTCCACCTCCATTCCTCCCTTTCCTGCCACATGGAATCCCAAATACCTAAAGCTATCCACTTCCTCCAGCCTCTCTCCTTTTAGACTTACTTTCAACTCACTACCATCCTCTAACCTTGTACATCTCACCACCTTGCTTCTACCTATATTTACCTTCAACTTTGTCCTATCCAAACTCCGTCACTAATTCCCTTAATTCCTCACATGACCCTGCCATAAGCGCAGTGTCGTAAGCAAAAACAACTGCCTCACCTCCCACTTTTCTCCATTTTTTTTTTTTACAATCTTTAGTCCTCTGCCCATTACCCTTGCCTTTACCTCCCGTACTACCCTGTCTATGTGCACAATGAACAGCCATAGCGGCATGACACATCCCTGAGGCAGTCTCATCTTTACCTCAAACCACTCGCTCTCCCCATTTTCTATTCTAAAATAGACTCTACTACTCTCGTAAAAACTCTTGATTACCCTTAACAGTTTTTCCTCCTTCCCAAATATCAGCAAAACCTCTCACAGTACCTTCCTGTCTACTCTGCTATAAGCCTTTTCCAAATCTATTAAGAGCTAAAAAATATTCTTACCTTTCCCAAAATATTCTCACATATTTGTCTTACCGTAAAGATATAATCCACGCAACCCCTACCTTCCTTAAACTCACACTATTCCTCACCAATTACTCCCTCTTTTCCTCTCCTAACTAACCCTCTCAATGAAAACCCTCTCATAATACTTCCCTACTACACTCAACAAACTGATCCTTCTGAAACTACTACACCCTTTTTTCTTGTAAAGTGGAATTATATATTCACTTATCCAGTCCTCTAGCACTCTACCCTCCCTTAGACACACATTAAAGAACCTCACCAACCAGTCCACTATCACTGTATCTTCCTTCTTCAGACACTCCGCATGACACCCATCTAAACCAAGATCCTTACCTGTTCTGACTATTTCCAGAGCTATTTGCACCTCGTCTTTTCTTATTTTTCCATTTTCCTCTCCCATCACTGTCATTTTCTTAGTATCTCCCGCTACTACCACCAATCACTCACTATTCTCCTCCAGATTCAACAGCTCTATAAAACACTTCGCCCAGCCTCCCTTTACCGCGTCCTCTTACATCAAGATCTATCCATCCGTACCTTTTACCTCTCTTGATTTCCTTCCAAAACATGATCTCATTTCTTATATCATAGAATAAGTTTGTCATCAAATGTACACATTCACTTACATAGCGTGCTCACAACAGGGAATAATGCTGGCTTTTCCTATCAATGAACAAGAGCTCATCGCAGTGATATTCCTACTCCGGTGATGCGATAAGTTTCTATGGAACACAAGTTAGTGTGTTGATCAACCCCAAGGGCCAGTTGAGGAAAATATCAATTGAGGCCCTAGTTTCAAAGAACCACAAAGTATTTGTAAAAAGTGTTCTGTTCTTTTCTTACAACCAGTTCTTTTCAACTCCTAAAGCATCGAAGGATATATACCCCTTCATTCTGGCGATTAATTAACATCCCATCAGTACAAAATAATGAGGAAAATAAATAAATAAGTAAATGAATGAATAGATACATAAATAAGTAGATATATAGATGATTAGATAAATAGATAAATACATTAGAATATGAATAGACAGATAGTTGAATAAATATATGAATAATTGAATAAGTAAATAGATGAATGGATGAATAGGTTGATAGATAAATAGACAAGTAAAGTAGACAAGTAGACAAATAGACAGGCAGATAAATCGATAAATAGATCAATAGATAAATAGATCAAACTTTCATTGAGCTTATCTGTATTGACTGATGTGTTTCCTGTTCTTCAGACTCCAACAAAACTATTTCTTTCATATCAGTGGCGTCCCTTCCGTGACCTAAAGGTATGGGAATGGAAGACGCTCAACATACAAGCACACAAATTGCTACGCACTCCTCTTTTACCCCCTTGGAAACTCGTAAAACATATAAAAGATAACAGTTTTCATTCTTATACTCTTCTGATTATAGCAATTGATATAGAGAATTGGATATATATATATATATATATATATATATATATATATAGTAATATGTGTGTGTGTATGCGTGTTTGTGTATATGTATTTATATGTATGTATTTGTGTGTATGTGTGTATATGCGTATATATGTGTATATGTGTAGACATTGGTATATATATATATATATATATATATATATATATACATGTGTGTATACACACACACACACATACACACACACACACACACACACATATATATATATATATATATATATATGTGTGTGTGTGTGTGTGTGTGTGTGTGTGTGTGTGTGTGTGTGTGTGTGTGTGTGTGTGTGTGTGTGTGTGTGTGTGTGTGTGTGTGTGTGTGTGTGTGTGTGTGTGTGTGTGTGTGTGTATGTGTGTGTGTGTGTTTGTACAACACTGAATGGGTCCCAGTGATTAGAGATACATTTTAACAACCACAATGCACTTTAATTCTAAGCCATCAAAGGCCAGCATGCTTGAAATTGAAATGTGGTACTACCCAGGACTCGAACAGGGTAACCTCATGACAAATGGAAAGTCAATGTCGCACTTGTCATGAGGTTACCCGGTTCGAGTCCTGGGTAGTACCACATTTCAATTTTTATGCATACTGGCCTTTGATGGCTTAGAATTAAAGTGTATTGTGGTTGATAATATGTATATATATATATATATATATATATATATATATATATATAAATATATATATGTATATATATAAATATATATATATATATAAATATATAAATATATATATATGTATATATATAAATATATGTATATTTATAAATATATAAATATACATCTGTATAAATATATATATGTATATACGTACCTAAGTGACCCCCCCCCCCATCAGTACTTCCCACCTCCATCTAAACCGCAAATGAACTGAACATGGCAAACAAATGAAAAAGAAAATGTAGATATTTTGATTCAAACTTAACCATTTTATTTCATGTAGACATTCTAACTATTGGCTTGCGAAATAATTTAACAGATTTTAAATTTTGTATCTAATGTCCCTATTGCAGAATGGATAAGGGAAAATGTTTCATTTTGTTGATTCGAGTGCAAAAATCGTCGATTACAGTAAACAATCCAGGGCTTCTTTCACCCCTTTTTATCATTGTTATTTGGTCAGCCTTGTGGGCAACAAGTCCAGGCCAGAATTGTCGTCCCCGTATAAGTGTTCCCTCGGGCATATGACCACCCCTGATCCCTCCCCATGTGAGTGTCCTGTATATACATATATATATATATATATATATATATATATATATATATATATATATGTATATATATATATATATATATGTATATACATGCATACATACATATACCAAGGCTTTTTCCCCCTTACAAGGGAGGTAGCCAAAAAGGAAAAGGCATAAAATCATTCCCACCCATTCCACCCCTAATACACCCCACACCCCTCCACCTCCCTCTCATCTTAGCACCTCCTGGATGACGGGTCATCCCTGCACCTTGTCCACTGCCCTGGGTCAGAAGCAGTGTCGCAAGACACAGCACATCCACAGCAAGGCCGCTTCATTAAATCGGCGACCCCTCTCTCCGTCCCCACATGCATAAAGGAGAAGACGGGGAGAAATCCCTTCGGGCTGAGTCAAAATTTG
>NC_134800.1:15990880-15995880 GCF_046742065.1 Oratosquilla oratoria
ACAAACATAGATGGCTTAATGACAGGCTTGAACGAACTGAATTATGCATATAATTATTGGACCAAAAACAGAGAGCTAAAACAAGGAGGTGGAGTTATGTTCCAGAATAAGGATATAAATGTGAGGAATGTAACATATGGAAAGAATAGAGTAGAGATGATTATGATGGAAGTGGAGGACAGGGATGGGAAGAGCAGTAAGTTTGTAGTAAATTATGGGGCTCCTAAAACGACTTCATGGGAAGAGAGAGAACACAAAATGTGTTAGAAGACACAAGGATAACACTAAATGAGATAATGGAAGATGGAGGAAGAATAGTTATTATGAGTGACTTTAATTGTAAAGAAATCTGCTGGGAAGAGATTACAGTGAAAAATGAAGAAGACCTGTGGGGAAATGTACTACTTGATATGATTATAGAACATACAATGACGCAATGGATACAAGAGAATACTAATTATAGAAATGAGGAAGAACCATCGAGATTGGACCTAATAATCACGTCAGAACCCGAAATAGGGGACAAGATTGAATATAAGACACTAATAAGTAAAAGTGACCATATATTGGCTGAACTGGAACTAAATGAGGAAAAAAAAGAATATGTAAAGTTACTGTGGGTGACTTTAATTCTAAAGAAATATGTTGGGAAGAGATGACAGTGAAGGGTGGAGAAGACCTATGGGGAAATGTACTACTTGATATGATTTTAGGACATACAATGACGCAATGGATACAAGAGAATACTAATTATAGAAATGAGGAAGAACCATTGAGATTGGACCTAATGATTACGTCAGAACCCGAAATAGTGGACAAGATTGAATATAAGACACCAATAAGTAAAAGTGACCATAAATTGGTTGAACTGGAACTAAATGAGAAAAAATACACGGAAAAAACGAAAAATATAGAAAGGGAAGATGTATGGATTTTTTTTTTATAATATAAGAGAATTCTTTCAAAAAGCAGACTAGGAAATGATACACAAGGAGGAAACAACAGTAAAAGAGAAATGGACTATTTTGACAAAAACATATATATAAAAAAGGAGTGGAAAAGTAGGTTCCAAGACAAAAACAAGAAAAAGGACATGTAAAGTGTTGGTACAGCAAAAGATGTAGGAAGATAAAAGACAAAAGGGATAAAGCTTGGATAAAAAAAAAAAAGACAAAAGACCTGATAAATGGAAAACATATTCTAATTATAGAAATGAATATGTACAAGCGTGCAGAGAAGAAAAGAAGAAATACGAAAAAGATGTCATAGAAAATGTAAAGATTAACTAAAACTGTTTTACAGATTTGTAAGCAACAAACTGAAAAACAAACAAGAATTAAAGAAACTACGACAAGGAGGAGTTGAATACGCAGAGGAAATAGAAATGGCAGAAATTATGAACAAGCATGTTAAATCTGTGTTTACGAAGGAGAACATACAACTTAGAGATATCGAGTGGGAGGAGAAAGTCCCCCCTATGAAAGATATAGACGTATCAAGGAATGAAATAATGAATCACTTGAGTAACCTCGATGTCAGAAAATCGCATAGACCAGATGAAATGGCAAACTGGATTTTGAGAGAATGCAGGAATGAACTAACAGACAAAACACATAGTCTAATAAGCAATTCATTGAAAGAAGGAAAAGTTCCAGAAGATTGGATAAGAGCAAATATAGTACCAAGGAAGACCCTACTAACTATATACCGATCTCTCTTACATGTACGATAGCTAAAATTTGTGAAAGAATGATCAAAATTAGATGGGTAAGGCATTTGCAAAAAAAAAAAAAAAAAAAAAAAACGTGCTAAATTCAAGGGAATTTGGATTTAGACAAGGACGATCATGCGTCACAAACTTAATATGTTTTTATTTAAGGCTAATAGATGTAATACAAGAAAGATATGGATGGGCTGATTGTGCATTTCTAGACCTGAAAAAAAGCTTTTGATAAGGTGCCACATAAGAGATTGCTAGAGAAATTAGAAACTGCAGGAGGAATACAGGGCAAACTGCTGAGGTGGATGGAAGACTTCTTGCATGAAAGAAAAATGAGAGTGGTGATAAGAGACAAACACTCTAATTGGGATGAGGTGATTAGTGGGGTTCCACAAGGGACAGTTTTGGCCCCAATAATATTTGCTATATATATTAATGATATGAATAAAGTAATTGAAAGTTATATGAGCTTCTTTGCAGACGATGCAAAATTGTTGAAAAAAGTGAACACTGTAGAAGATTGTGAGTCACTGCAGAGTAATCTCAATAAAGTATGGGAATGGAGTAGGAAGTGGGAGATGGAATTCAATATTAAGAAGTGTAGTATAATGGAATTTGGAAGAAGCAAAAAAAGAATAGTGGCATCATGTAAATTGGGAGAGGAAGAAATTAAAAAAGTAGAAAATGGGAAGGACCTGGGAGTCATTATTATGAATAATATGTCCCCTGAGGAACATATAAACAAAATTTTTGGAGGAATTTATAATTCAATAAGAACAATCAAAATGGTATCTGGATGAAGAAATAGTGAAGAAAATACTAGTCACTTTGATAAGACCAAGATTGGAGTATGCAGCGACGGCGCGGTCACCAAGTACAACAACAACAAATGTATAACAAAACATGAAAGAATAGAAAGGCCAAATACGAAATTGGCACCAACACTCTCAGAACTATCATATGAAGAGAGACTAACAAAACTTGAACTACAGACACTAGAGCAAAGAAGAGAGAGAGGAGACTTGATAACTTTTTATAGAATCATGAAAGATATAGAAATTATTGATAGAGAGGATCTAATAAAATGGAATGGTAGAGATACAAGAGGACACGGAAAGAAAATCAAGAAAGCCAGTTATAGAAGAGACCTGAAAAAGAACAGCTTTCCACATAGGGTAATAATCGTTTGGAACAAGTTAGATGAGAATGTGGTGTGTGCAAAAACGATACACGAATTTAAAAATAATCTAGATAAAACAAGATATGAAGACGGGACACACGAGCATAGCTCCCCTTCCCGTAAAATACAACTAGGTAAATACAACTAGGTAAACACACACACACACACACACACACACACACACACACACACACACACACACACACACACACACACACACACACACACACACACACACACACACACACACACACACACACACAGCATTGCCGTTAGCGTGACCTTCATTGTCGTCGTAACTTTTGTATTCAATAGATTTTTATTTAAACTATCATTCGGCGTCACCAACACCAACATCTGTTTTTTTGAATCTTGACTGGAGCTTCCTCCCTTCTCACCTTCATTTCCATTTCAGCCATCAGGTTATTTACATCAACCCAATACGTTTTCTTATTTTCTCCTGAAGACCTTCAGATTCTTTTCCCTTCTCGTTCTTCCGGTTTCTTCCTTGCTCGGCTCCCACGAACCTCTTCACCCATATTTCTTTCCCCTTTAGATTTATTCCTTTTTTTTTTGTACTGCTGTTTTCTTTTTGATGTGTATAGAATAAAAATTCTTCCACTTTCCCCATATTAAGGAGGGCACTCCTAGTCGTCTCCGTTTAGACCTCTTCATTTTGACTTTTGTTCGGTTTTTATTTGTTCTTTGTTCTCACTGTTCGCCGGTTTTCTAGTTTTCATAACCCCTTGTTTATCTCTTTAGCCCTGTAGTCTCAGTTGTTATTTTTCATAATTAGCGTTAATTGAATTAACATATTTGGAGACGTAATAAACTTGGATAAATTATTGATCTGTGTCTCATCTTTTATAAGCATTTCCAGAGGATTCTCCTAAAAACGTTCCAGAGGCAATTTTTTTTCCTTGTGTATGTTTGTATGCATATTTGTATATATATATATATATATATATATATATATATATATGTATATAATATTCGAAAATAGCTGGAGTCCAGGAACCATTTTATGGAAGAAAGTATACGCTGGACTCGACGTTCGTCAATTTATTCCGACGTTTCGAACCCTGTCCGGGGTTCATCTTCAGGGTAATACAGTGGTAGCCATAGGAAATGTACATAAATAGGGGATACCTGGTGCACTGGGACAGGTCTTCCCAGTAACCGTTAAATTCAAACACCGGTAGAACATACAAAAAAACACAAAAATATTAATCAAACTATAATACAAAATGTGCAATGCTACCTTAAAAACATTCACAGTTTACCATAAAAAAAAAAGAAATAAAGAAATACAGTGATGGCTGTGATAACTCAACCCGCTGCCGATGGGCCCGCACCACAATGCACTCCCTGGAACAAATGTCACGCGTAGCATGCATCGTCACAGAACAAAGAAATTGGAACAAGAAGAAGAACGTATAACCCATCAATAAAATAAACATGCAAAAAGGAGTTCACATTAAACAAGAAAACAAAATGTAGTATGAAAAATGCCCCCCAAAGATTGGGTGTAAAAGCTTCTTCTTGTTCCAATTTCTTTGTTCTGTGACGATGCACACTACGCGTGACATTTGTTCCAGGGAGTGCATTGTGGTGCGGGCCCATCGGCAGCGGGTTGAGTTATCACAGCCATCACTGTATTTCTTTATTTCTTTATTTTTTGTGTGGTAAACTGTGAATGTTTTTAAGGTAGCATTGCACATTTTGTATTATAGTTTGATTAATATTTTTGTTTTGTTTTTCATTTGTGTGTTTTTTGGTATGTTCTACCGGTGTTTGAATTTAACGATTACTGGGAAGACCTGTCCCAGTGCACCAGGTATCCCTTATTTATGTACATTTCCTATGGCTACCACTGTATTACCCTGAAGACGAACCCCGGACAGGGTTCGAAACGTCGGAATAAATTGACGAACGTCGAGTCCAGCGTATACTTTCTTCCATATATATATGTATACATATATATATATATGTATATATCTATATATATATATATATATATATATATATATATATATATATATATATATATATATATACGTGTGTGTGTGTGTGTGTGTGTGTGTGTGTGTGTGTGTGTGT
>NC_134800.1:16008380-16015880 GCF_046742065.1 Oratosquilla oratoria
AATATAGTTGGCTTAATAACAGGCTTGAAGGAACTAAATGATTTCCTGAAGGAAAAAGAACCGGACATAATGGGAACTGTAGAGACAAAATTGAAAGGTTCACTACCACCCAACAGTGTAGGACATGGTGCATAAAGTTATTGTATTAGAAACAAGGGGGTGGAGTTATGTTCCTGACTGAGAAGGATATAAATGTGAGGAATGTTACATATGGAAAGAATAGAGTACAGATGATTATGATGGAAGTGGAGGACAAGGATGGGAAGAGCAGGAAGTTTGTAGTAAATTATGTGCCTCCTAAAACGGTTTCGTGGAAAGAGAAAGAACACAAAAGTATGTTTAGAACACACAAGAATAACACTAAATAAGATAATGGAAGATAGAGGAAGAATAGTTATAATAGGGGACTTTAATTATAAAGAAATCTGCAGGGAAGAGATGACAGTGAAGGGTGGAGACGACCTATTGTGAAATGTACTACTTGATATAATAATAGAACACACAATGACGCAATGGATACAAGAGAATACTAATTATAGAAATGAGAAAGAAACATAAAGACTGGACCTAATAATCACATCAGAACCCGAAATAGTGGACAAGATTGAATGTAAAACACCAATAAGTAAAATCGACCACATATTGGTTGAACTGGAACTAAATGAGGAAAAATACATGGAAAAAATAACAATATAGAAAGAGAAGATTGATGTATGGAAAAACAAATTCTGATAAAATAAGAGATTTCTTTCAAAAAGCAGACTGGGAAAGAATACACAAGGATGAAACAATAGTAGAAGAGAAATGGAATATTTTGACAAAAACTTATAAAGGATTGGAAAAGTATGTTCCAAGGCAAAAATAACAAAAAGAATATGTAAAGTGTTGGTACAGAAAAAGATGTAGGGAGTTGAAAGACAAAAGGGATAAAGCTTGGATAAAATGGAAAAAAAGACAAAAGACCTGAAAAATGGATAATATATACTAATTATAGAAATGAATATGTACAAGTATGCAGAAAAGAAAAGAGAAAATACGAAAAAGATGTCATAGAAAAATTAAAAGATCAACCAAATCTATTTTACAGATTTGTAAACAACAAATTAAAAAACAAACAAGAATTAGAGAAACTACGACAAGGAGTTGAATACACAACGGAAATTGAAATGGCAGAATTTATGAACAAGCATTTTAAATCGGTGTTTACGAGGGAGAACATACATCCTAGAGATATCGAGTGGGAGGAGAAAGTCCCCCCTATGAAAGAGACAGAAGTATCAAGGAATGAAATAATGAATAACTTGAGTAAGATCGATGTCGGAAAATCGCATGGACCAGATGAAATACAAAACTGGATTTTGAGAGAATGCAGGAATGAACTAGCAGACAAAATACATAGCCTAATAAACATTTCATTGAAAGAAGGAAAAGTTCCAGAAAATTGGAAAAAAGCAAATATAGTACCAATATATAAAGAGGGAAACAAGGAAAACCCTACTAACTATAGACCGGTCTCTCTAACAAGTACGATACTTAAAATTTTCAAAAGAATTATGAAAATTAGTGTGTAATGCAATTGGAAAAATCAACGCACTAAATCCAAGGCAATTTGGATTTAGACAAGGATGATCATAAATCACAAACCTAATGTGTTTCTATTCAAGGCTAATATATATAATACAAGAAAGAAATGGGTGGGCTGATTGTACATTTCTAGACCTGAACAAAGTTTTTGATAAGGTGCCACATAAGAAGTTGCTAAAGAAACTAGAAACTGTGGGAGGAATGCAGGGCAAACTGCTGAAGTAGATGGAAGACTTCTTGCTTGAAAGAAAAATGAGTGTGTTGATAAGAGACAAAAAATCTACTTGGGATGAAGTGGTAAGTGGGGTTCCACAAGGAAAAGTTCTGGCCCCAATAATGTTGGATATATGTATATATATATATATATGTATATATATATATATATATATATATATATATATATATATATATATATGTATATATATATATTAATTATATGGATAAAGGAATTGAAATTTATATGATCTTTTTTGCGGAGGATTCAAAATTGTCGCTACAGAGTGATCTCAATAAAGTATGGGAATGGAGTAGGAAGTGGGAGATGGGATTCAATATTAAGAAGTGTAGTATAATGGAATTTGGAAGAAGTAAAAAAGAATAGTGGGATCATAAATTGGGAGAAGAAGAAATAAAAAAGTAGAAAATGAGAAGGATCTGGGGGTCAATATTATGAATAATATGTCCCCTGAGAAAAAAAAAAAATGGAGAAACTTAAAATTTGATAAGAACAATCAAAGTAGGATTTACATATCTGGACGAAGAAATGGTGAAGAAAATACTAGTCACTTTGAAAAGACCAGGATTGGAGTATATAGCGACGGCGTGGTCACCAGGTACAAAAAATGTATAGCAAAACTTGAAAGAATACAGAGTAATTACGAAATTGGCACCAACACTCTCAGAACAATCATATGAAGAGAGACTAACAAAACTTGAGTTAGAGACATTAGAGCAAAGAAGAGAGAGAGGACTATTTATAATGAAAGGCATAGAAACTATTGATAGAGAGGATCTAATAAAATGGGAAAGTAGAAATACAAGAGGACACGGAAAGAAAATAAAGAAAGACAATTATAGAAGAGACCTGAAAAAGAACTGCTTTCCCCACAGAGTAATACGCGTATGGAACAAGCTATTTTAGAAAGTGGTGTGTGCAAAAACAATACACGAGTTTAAAAATAGTCTGGATAAAACGAGATATGAAGACGGTACACCATGAGCATAGCTCCCCTTCCCGTAAATTACAACTAAGTAAACACACACACACACACACACACACACACACACACACACACACACACACACACACACACACACACACACACACACACACACACACACACACACACACACACACACAAAGGAATGTATAGACGAACTAACAGGAAATATATACAAAATAATTGAATGCTCACTCAAAGAAGGAAAACTACCAGGAGACTGGAAAAATGCAAATATAGTGTCAAAATATAAAGGGGGAAATAAGGAAAACCCAACAAATTATAAACCGGTGTCCCTAACAAATACAATAGATAGAATTTGTGAGAGATTCATCAAAGATAGATGGACAATATATCTGAGGGAGTTTGATGAAATCTAGCAAGGAAATAAACATTTATCTTCATCAAGGTTTGTACGAATTTGATAGTTATATTTGCCAAGAAATTTCATAATTGTTTAAATTATAATATACTGGTTGTTAGCCAATGTCCCATACTTGTTGGTCACCAAGACGGCAGTTAAAGTCACATATACTTTCTCCACTACCTCTCCGATTTCCTTTTCACCATGTCTCACTCAGTCATATATTCTGTACCTTGTCTCTTCCTTTTATAATTCCCTCTTTATATCAGCAGTGAACATGTAATTATACGAAAGTGCTCTCTTTTGTTAGTTTATTTTTCCTGGATGGTGGAAGTAAAAGATATCAGATACTCTAAATGTGTATTTTTCATACTTGCATGTTAGGTTTATTTTTATGTACATTACTTCATATATGTAAAAGATACATTTTGTTTATGTAAACAAAATTACAACAATAGATACTATATCATAGTTTTGATATTTCATGTTCGGATCTTAATAGTAGATTATTTTTATGTTAGTTTATGCCTTGTTATACAAGTACCTTCTATGTATCTAGGTCCAGTTGAGAACAGTCTATTTTGGGCAGCTGAGAGGCAGACCATAAACTAGAGAAGATCCAAAACCAATGAAGGCGTTCCTCGTGTCTAAGACCCTTTGATGAAATCATGATCGCCACTTCATTAAACCCTTTCCCCGCAGGGGGTGGGGTCCCTTGGTTAGTTAAACTTAACTCGTAAATAACAGCAAAAGGGTTAGTTCTCATACAGAGGATTAGGTTTGTCAGACGGTGACTCCGCTTAATCTTGTTGCGAAGCACAAGACTTAAACCCAACCGGTTACTTATCCAGCATCATGCCTCCATATGTATGGCTGTCTTCTTTGACTGCATGTAATAAAACCTAAACAAGCGTTCCTTAACCTTTTTTCTAACATTACTCCTTTTAACCAATAAGTTAGAATAAATAAATCGTCCAGTCATTAAAGGAAAAATGAGAAATATATCTATACTCAGTTTATTATCAATTTTTATTAAAATTTGATTTTTTTTCTCTCCCATATGAAGAACCATTGGAAAGACCTTAGTACCAGGCCTCTCTTTGGACATCGACAGCGTTCTCGATGTCGAAGCCTACCGACAGAATCTTGTGTATCTAACCCAAGACGTCGAAACGGTTCGAGATTGTCAGGAAAGGTGAAGATGTGTCTTTGACAAAACCCAAACTCGAAAAAGCTCGAGACAGGAGAATTGAAGATGTGTCCTCAAGAAAAAAAAATCGAAATAGTTTGACTATGAGGAGATATGAGGATGTCTTTAAGAAAAAATAAAATTTTGACGTGGTCTGAGAGTCGAGATATGTGAACAACAAGAAGTGGGATCTACGTTGTCAAACAACAACTAGAAAAAAAAACAGAAAGAGGAGAAGTAAGGAGAGGTGGAAGAGGAAGAAGAACAACAAGAAAGAAAAAAGAAAAATATGAATAGAGAGAAACCAGGGTGGAGGTGATAGAAATACAGGAGAAGAAAAAATAATGAAGAATGAAGCTGAAGAAATGATAAAAGAGGCAAATAATGAAAAGTTTATTTAGGATGAGAAATAAGAAGCAATAACTGAGAAAGAAGGTGGAAAAGAGAAGTAGAAAGTGAAGGAAGAAGAGAGGGAATAAGAGATGGAGGAGAATGAGAGCAGGCAAAGAGAAAGGGAGAGAAAAGGTACAGATAACAGGAGATACAGTAAGAGGATGAGACATAAAACAAGATGAGGAAAGAAAAGATGAGAGAAAAATGGAAATGAGAGGAAGAAGAAGAGGAAGAGTAGTAGGAGGCATCAAAAAAGATGAGGAAAAGAAAGAGGAAGAGAATAGAAAGAAGAAATGGAAGAGAAAGAAGAAGAGGAACAGGAAGAAAGAACGTGGATGACAAAAAAAGAGACAAAAAAGAGGAAGGTAAACAGTAAACATAGGAAAATAGGAGGAAGAGGGGGAGGAAAGGACGAGAGGATGGGAAGGGAAAAGAGGAGGAGGAAGCGGAAGGTAAGGAAAAAAGAAGAGGAAGAATAAAAGCAGGAGAGCACAGAAGAAAAAATAAGGAAAAGAAGGGTAGAGAGAGGGTAGAGAAAAATATGTTGGGTAGAGTAAAGAGAAGGAAAAAATGTAAGAGAAAAGAGAGGAGGAGAATAGATGGATTATGTGAGGAGAGAGGAGGAAAAGAAAAGAGAAAAAAAGTAGGAGGAGGAGAAGAATAGAAATAGAGAAGAAGAGATGATAGAGAAAGAGGGATAGGTTTAAATGGAGAAAGGGGAAGAGGAGGAGACGGAGGAAGAGGAAAAAGAAAAAGGAAGAAGACAAGAAGAATGCCAAGACAGCGACAGTGACATCAGCAACAACAACAGGAGTCACAAAATTTAAGACTGAGCAAGCACCGCTGGTAGTGGATGGTCAACGAATGCCAGGAAATGAAGGACCATCAACATCTTTTAGAAAAAAGGGAAAAAAAGAAAAAAGACCCCTCCTCGAAGAACTGAAGGACTGATCTGGGCGAATACTCAGACCTGAAGTGGGTCAGGAGTTTGTGAGGAGGAGGAGGAACAGGAGGAGGAGCAGGTGGTGGTGGTGGTGGTAGAGGAGGAGGAGGAGGAGGAAGCGACAAGAGCGGGAGAGCTCTTCGTGTGAAGAACTGTGATGTGACGGAAAGTGAATACGATGGAGAGGTATGCGATGGCAAAGAGTCTTGGAAAGACCCTGGAAAGACCCACAAGAGAGCCTGATGAGGTAGCGAGGGTGAGAGGTACAGGGGCCGGGGACGGGGCGGTGAGAGGGACGGAAGAAAGGGGAGAGTGGAGAGGACCTTCGCGGGAATGGAAGGCCGTAGGGGGGGAAGGTAAAGGGACCTAAGGGAGTAGAAGGGGTCTGGGTGAGAGCGGAGAGGGACAGGAGAGGAGAAAAGCTGCTTCCAGGGACTTGGTTGTGAGGAGAGGTAAGTAAGGGCTCAGTGAGAAATGCGTCGAAATACTGCCGGAGGGGGCAAAAGAACGACTGGGAGGGAAACATGTCCTGCAAGGAGATTTAATCCCTTCGCTTCAGTGAATTTACTTAAACTGAATGAAGTCGTTTGATTTAGCGCAAAATACAATTCATAGGGCAAGTCGTCGTAGCGAGGGTATTAGATATCTAATAATGATAAGAAAAAATCCAGGAAAATGGCATGGAATTGTGAAAAGATGGAAAAAATGATCACGCGCAAGAAGAGAGAAAATTTAGTATAACAAGACAAAATCCGTGCTAATATTCAAAAAGACGGGATACTAACTGTTCTTAAATCATAACATGACCGTTTTCTAAATCCGATCATTTTTCCTGGGCAGATGCTTGTGAGGGTGCGTGTTTGTGTGTTGCCAAAGGAGAAGAGAGAGAAGGAGAATGAGGAGGTGTGACGGACAAAGTGTGACAGACAATTGAAGGGCAATCAAAAAGCGAAACGCAGCGTGAGAAGAGCTGAGGAACAGATGATAGGAATCCTTGAAGTGAATGCAGGTGTGGAGAAGAAACCCAGATCTAATAAAACGAAAGAAAAGTAAAAGTGAGAGATAAACGAGAGGAACAAGACGTTTGGAATAAATACAATAAAGCCAACAAAATATATAGAAAAACATTAAAATGGTGATATATCTCCAGGGGATTGTGAAGATCAATTTAATGTTAGGAAATAGCTTGCAAGGAAAGAGGCATTAACCAGGTAGGATAATTTTAAGATAAATAGTATCATTCAACCTGGAAATGACTTACGGGTAATGCAAAAGTAAAAAAAAAATAATAATAATAATAATAAAAAAAGAATAAAAAAATAAAATAAAATAATAAGATAAAATAAGATGAAATAAAATGAAATGAAGATATACAAAATAATTTATCTATTTATTTGTTTATTGACGTATTTGTTTACTATTTAGTTAACTAATTGATCCATTAATGAAATAGAAAATAGATAAATAAAAGAATGATTATATAAATAGATGAATAAGCATCATTACCAGTGTCCAATTTGACCAAAGCAATAAAATTGATAACAGTAGTAATGATAGTATATGGCAACGACGACGACGATGACGGGGGTGGGGGTGGGGGTGGGAGGCAGTAGCTTAACTGCCACTGAATCTGTTACCTTTACTCTATAGGCTCGGAGGGCAAGAAGAAGTCGCCGAAAGATTTTCAAATTATATTAAATTTTTGCGTCATGCAAAACATAAATGTTACAGTGGATCACAGTGGCAAGCAAAAGGCCAACAGGAGTCCTTTTGGTCTATGACAAGGTCGGAATAAGAAAAGCTATAT
>NC_134800.1:16030880-16033380 GCF_046742065.1 Oratosquilla oratoria
CACCTGTGCCCAGTCATCCTTGTAACCTGACATATATCTTATATGTGTAACCTTTTCGTTAACCCTTTCCTAACCTAGCGACATTTTTTATACTGCTTGACGCCTGGCTACTTTATCCATATTCCTGGCGCCTCTTTGCTAGTAAATATGGCCTATGATCAACCTCTTTAGAACAAAGTGGCACTTTCCAATTCCCTTTGGCTACCATCACTGTTTATTTACGTACCAGTCTCACTTACACTCACTCATCTCTCCTCTTCCCCTCCCCGTTCAACGCGAATGCCCACTTCAATTGCACGTGATTTCCATTGTTCAACCACTCCATCTATACTTACCTCATCATTCCTTGTACATTAAATTCTTCCATCTGTATCTCATTTCCACCATCAGTCTCTTCCATTTCACTACTTGTACCTTTTCCAGATTCTAGACATCCTCAACTACAAAAACGCTTTCTAAATTCCAATGTGTACTTAATGATAACCTCCCTACATTCTAACTCTGTAATTATTAGAAAAAATATATAAGAACAAACATTCTCTCAACTTGAATTTCATATTCTTTTATCTACGTTTGCCTACTGTAACTTTACTTTAACATATTTTCTCCATTAAATCTTACATCCCGATAGTATTGATATCACTGACAACCAATGTGTATGTATTTTTTTTCTTTGTCAATGACCTGTTTATTTACATCTTACGTGTCGGTAATTATTTTTGTAATTTCTATTATTCGGTAACTTTGAACAGTAATGGTTTGTGTATTCTTGAGATTGAAAGCTCATATGACGAAAAAAGAAAATGAGATTACCAATTTCTCATAATTGTCCTGAATTAATTAACTTGTTTGCCTTTACACTTTCCCTTTCCGCTCTTATTTCATCATTGTCCTCATCCTCATTACAACAGTGTTTTTCAGCTTAGCATTCCCCGTAGTCAGGTCTAAGCAGTTCAGTACCCATTAACTAATATCTTATTACTAGAACGATAGAGGAAAGAGTATATATGCCTCACTTCCTAGCACCCTCTATAATTGATTTCAGCACCCCAGGTTTGGAAACGCTGCTCTACAACATATCTTACCACCTCCTCTGTCCCCACAGAATATTATCATTACCCCTACTATCATCTTCCTTTGTTTCCTTTCCTTATCATAGTTCTTCTAATAAACAAGAAGCTCAATCTTTCGTGCCAAGTCTATGATTGATTTCAGCACCCTAGGTATGGAAACGCTGCTCTACAACATATCTTTCCATCTCCTCTGTCTCCACAGAATATTGTCATTACCCCTACTATTATCTTCCTTTGTTTCTCTTCCTTATCATAGTTCTTCTAATAGACGAGAAGCTCAATCTTTCGTGCCAAGTCGCCAGCCCACAAGCCGCGGTGCAGTTTATCACTAGAGGTTCTCTCCCTACATATACGCCATATAACTTATTCTGAACGCAAAATATCCCCGTTGCAATCATCTCACTTGGTCTCTCTAACGCCAACGGTTGTCCTTGACAGCAGGTGCCATTCTTTGTCCTTTCTGTCACACAAACGCTGACTTGTTTTCTTGTCTTTATGAGCTATTTGTTATCTAAGAAATTTTTAATGTATTTGTGTCAGCCTCTTATTTGTAGGTTTTATTCCCTTGCCTGCCTTCGTTGCCTATACGTGTTTTCCTTCTGACACCATACTAACATGAGTTTGGTACATCTTTCTTCCCTTTATTGTTCAACTCGTCTAGTGATGATAAAATTTTGCGCAGAATGCCCTCCCCCCCTCGGAAAAATCGAAATAACTAAAGTTCTCTATATAATGTCACTTTGTGAAAGTTCTTTTAGTGTGTGCTATTTATTTCGTCTTTCTTCCTTCAGTCACACCCTTGCACAAGCTATTCCTACCGTAAAAGCATATGAATGCAGGAGATTGCAAGAGACCATAAGGCCTACAACAAGCTTGTATACATCCTTGGTACTTTTTCTCTCCTATTTTACCATCTCATCTCTCTAACACTATTTATTCCTACCGTAAAAGCATATGAATGCAGGAGATTGCAAGAGACCATAAGGCCTACAACAAGCCTGTATATATCCTTGGTACTTCTTCACTCCTATTTTACCATCTCATCTCTCTAACACTACTTATTCCTACCGTAAAAGCATATGAATGCAGGAGATTGCAAGAGACCATGAAGCCTACAACAAGCCTGTATATATTCTTGGTACTTTTTCTTTCCTATTTTACCATCCCATCTACTTCTTTCCTATCATACTCCTGAGATATTGCTGTACCATCATTATAATGAAACAATTCCCAGGGCATAACTGCCATCATATCGCATCTCTACTCCCTTCCATCACTGTCGTTTTCACTCTTGGTCACCCATTCACACTTTATTCTCAACTTTATTCCTTTGCAACTTTCCTTTTGTCTCCCATTCCGAAACGCTGCCAGCAGCATAATCTCCTCGCTAACACTAACTACTCTCTTTCATCCTTAGAAATTCGTTC
>NC_134800.1:16038380-16043380 GCF_046742065.1 Oratosquilla oratoria
TATTATTTAACTATACCTATGCATTTATTTCATTTATTATTATAATTCTAATTTATTTTTTTATCTATTCAATTCTTATTTATCACTATTATATTTTTTTCGCATCCGACCTAGTTATGGGCCAAAAGGTCTCCTGTCGTCATGCTCCACTTTGTAATCCTTTTTTTTTTTTTCTAACAATAAGCTAATTAGGCCCATGGTAAGGATGAACCTGGCATACATCGGCAGAGGACCTCATAATCCAAGCTATGCGCCAATTAATTTATATTCCGGAGATTAATTCGCACAATCTAAATAATAAATATAATTTTTGCATTAGAAATACATACATATATTTGTAGATGAACTCATATGAGTGAGATGGTGAGAGTAGAATTCATATTGTACCTGAGAGTAGTTGTGAGCACTTGTCTGCAAATGTATGCATGTATCTGGTTCTCAATGACACAGGACGAAAAGAGAACCTAGGCAACCTCTGCGGCGCAGACTATCTTCCCTGTTCCAGCAACGAGTAATCTAAAGAACGTTTTGAACACAGAATCCCATCATACCCCTGGAGATGGTCCTAGGACTAGAAACGAAACGTCGGGCAATAAGCATCCCTCACTGAGTCGCGCAGACTATCTTCCCTGTTCCAGCAACGAGTAATCTAAAGAACGTTTTGAACACAGAATCCCATCATACCCCTGGAGATGGTCCTAGGACTAGAAACGAAACGTCGGGCAATAAGCATCCCTCACTGAGTCGCGCAGACTATCTTCCCTGTTCCAGCAACGAGTAATCTAAAGAACGTTTTGAACACAGAATCCCATCATACCCCTGGAGATGGTCCTAGGACTAGAAACGAAACGTCGGGCAATAATCATCCCTCACTGAGTCGCGCAGACTATCTTCCCTGTTCCAGCAACGAGTAATCTAAAGAACGTTTTGAACACAGAATCCCATCATACCCCTGGAGATGGTCCTAGGACTAGAAACGAAACGTCGGGCAATAATCATCCCTCACTGAGTCGCGCAGACTATCTTCCCTGTTCCAGCAACGAGTAATATAAAGAACGTTTTGAACACAGAATCCCATCATACCCCTGGAGATGGTCCTAGGACTAGAAACGAAACGTCGGGCAATAAGCATCCCTCACTGAGTCGCGCAGACTATCTTCCCTGTTCCAGCAACGAGTAATCTAAAGAACGTTTTGAACACAGAATCCCATCATACCCCTGGAGATGGTCCTAGGACTAGAAACGAAACGTCGGGTAATAAGCATCCCTCACTGAGTCGCGCAGACTATCTTCCCTGTTCCAGCAACGAGTAATCTAAAGAACGTTTTGAACACAGAATCCCATCATACCCCTGGAGATGGTCCTAGGACTAGAAACGAAACGTCGGGCAATAAGCATCCCTCACTGAGTCGCGCAGACTATCTTCCCTGTTCCAGCAACGAGTAATATAAAGAACGTTTTGAACACAGAATCCCATCATACCCCTGGAGATGGTCCTAGGACTAGAAACGAAACGTCGGGCAATAAGCATCCCTCACTGAGTCGCGCAGACTATCTTCCCTGTTCCAGCAACGAGTAATCTAAAGAACGTTTTGAACACAGAATCCCATCATACCCCTGGAGATGGTCCTAGGACTAGAAACGAAACGTCGGGCAATAAGCATCCCTCACTGAGTCGCGCAGACTATCTTCCCTGTTCCAGCAACGAGTAATATAAAGAACGTTTTGAACACAGAATCCCATCATACCCCTGGAGATGGTCCTAGGACTAGAAACGAAACGTCGGGCAATAAGCATCCCTCACTGAGTCTGGTCTTTAAGCTTCCCCTTTCGACAATGCACATCTCGTGGAATTTCAACAAGAGAGGAGTTCAAACTATACTTTAGATCAACAACAGGAAGTCTGTCTTTGCTCTGTACTGCATCGCCTATGTTTGTTTGTTTGTTTTCTTTTGCTACCTCCAGTCTGTTTTGTTTACGACTGTCTCTCCCTCTCAGTATCGCAGGCACTGATATCTGAAAAGTGATTTTATCTTACCTATCAACCACAAAAGAATAAACTATATTGTTCCCTCGTGTACAAATGAACACAACACAAATGTTCCAGATTACAATATTGAAAAGTTAAGGAAAAAATAATATTTCCAATTGTCCGTTTCATAAATATGAAAATACGTCCCTCACAATACCCACACGGTAATAACAAATTGGAATTCTATCTACAACTATGCATATAAACTTATGATCAAGGCGGCACACACAAAAATACGTACACATACACACACACACACACACACACACACACACACACACACACACACACACACACACACACACACACACACACACACACACACACACACACACACACACACACACACACACACACACACACACACACACACACACACACACACACACACACACACACACACACACACACATAAACACACACACACACACACACACACACACACACACACACACAACACACACTCACACACACACACACACACACACACACACACACACACAGACACACATACACACACACACACACACACACACACACACACACACACACACACACACACACACACACACACACACACACACATGCACACACACACACACACACACACACACACACACACACATATTTATATTATATATATATATATATATATATATATATATATAAACACATACACATATGGATATGTGTGCTCATACAGCTCCACATAAGTATACACATGCACATACATATACAGGCGCACATGCATAAACATACACGTACACAAACATATATATTAATACTCATACTTATACAGATTCACATACGGATGCATATACACATACAGATCGACATAGAAACACGTGCGCATACAGATCCACATACACATACACACACATACGCATACACATACACACACATACACATACACATACACATACATACACATACACATGTAGGTCATCCTCTCTTGTAGCTTCGTTGATCCGGCTTTATGCATACATGAGTCATAATTGAATATATCCAACAACTTTACCTATGTCAATGGCTCTGTCAGTGTATATTTCTGTTCACCTGTCTGTTTTACGTTTTTCTTTTTGTCACGTGTCACAGTATACTGCTGTCTCTAGATCCTTATGAATCTATATAGTACCCTAAACATATATACATAAGAACATCAAATTGGAGGAGATTGCAGGAGGCAATAAGACCATCACCAGGCAGTTCCATGTCCCTAACTACCTATCGTCTCTATATATATAAAGTTATCTAATATTTTCTTAAAACAACCAATTGATTCTGCGCTCAACGCTGAGATTTTAAGTCTATTCCATTCGTCAATCTAATTGTTAAGGGATGAACTCGAAGGAATATTTTTTATTTGTGACCACTCATTTAATAATTTCGAATTATTCTTCTTATCGAGTGCTTCTTTGTATATTCTGTCAGCTGGGGAGGGACCTTTTTTATTCATTTATTTGTATTTGTTTATTTGTTTTTAATTACTTATTTATTTATTTTTGTTCAGTTATTTTTATTTACTAATTTATTTACTTGTTTATTCTTTTTTTTATTTGTATTTTAATTATTCGTTTTATTTGTTTACTTTTTATTTATTTACTTATTTCTATTTTTTTCATTCATTTATGTGTTTGTTTGAACAAGTATCACTATAGTGTATTCTAATCTGCAAAATCAGATTCTTTTTTTCAGGTGACAAATGATTACCAAAACTTCTAGTTTCCCCCCCTCCCTTTGATTTTGTTATTACTTTTTTCCATTTTATAGTTTAAGGATAGTCTGTTTTTTACTTATTTCAAATATCTATCATTTTTTTTTTACTGAAATTAATTATCTTACATCTGACTTCGGTCTTCCTGTTTGAAAATGAAATGATATTTTGTTCTCTTTATCGTCTTGGTACAGTCAACATTTACATTTCTTTTTTTACCTGTCATATTGTTTACATAAATCAAGAACTTCATTTGTACCAACGGTATTATTTCACATTAGTAGCCACTCTCAGAATCGTCATCATAAAATTGTCTTTCAGGAAGTTCTTTATCTATTCCAGCAGAATAATTTTGATTTATATATATTTAAATTTACATTTTTTTAGATACCATATCAGAAACTTCCTCTAGCTCTAGGTACATATATTCCAAACATTCACCTCTTGTAAAACATCGATCTCCCGTTTATAAACACTCAACAGATTTGTAACAGATATCCAGAATTTTCTGAGTTTAAATAATTTAAACGGAAATATATTCTCCGCTGCTGTGTTTACCTGTGTTTCAACTCCTCAACTATTTTTCAACAAGTTTTCAACAATTTAATTCCTCAACAAATTTGAAACAGGTGACTTTACTTTTCTGAATTCAAATAATTTAATTGCAAGCAGCAACGACTGCAACAGCACTGTATGATAGAGGGCAAACGCAGAGTATGGGAGTCCAGTATATTTGACGGTTCGCCCAGCAGGGCTTCTTCAGAAACCAACATAAATGTTTGTTTCTCCCCGCAAGCTCGGGCTATAAAAGGAGTAAAATGTCTCTCAACTATGTTATTTCTGAAGAAGCTCTGCTGGGCGTCAAAAATACTAGACTCCCATACTCTGCGTTTGACGTCTTTCCTACAATTTAATTGCAAATATCTTCTCCGGTAGTTTATTTACCTGTATCTCGCGATTATTTCGCAGTTTTTAGCAATCATTAAACAGGGGTTTCTCATTGTCTATTTACGTATCAATATCAAATTTTCCTCTCTCTAACTGCTAGGCAGCCCTCCTCCTTTTAATTAACATGAAATCTGTTCATAATATTTGCCAACCAGTTGTTCTCTGCACTCTTTGAAAATTTAATTTGAGACCACATCAAATACTTTCTATTTTTCGCAATTTCTTGTAATTCTTTCTTTTAAATGTTTGTCATTTAGCATTTTTCAAGTTATTCCTTGGTAATTGCACATTAATATTTCTATCTAA
>NC_134800.1:16045880-16048380 GCF_046742065.1 Oratosquilla oratoria
AATGATAACTTTTGAGACTAAAACGCTCTATGATGAATGTTTGACTATTAATCTATTGATGGAGGATTTTTCTCAGATGAATGCACTCACCTGACGATAGGTAAAAGGATGTATATATTGCTGGTGGGAGCTCATTGGTAGAAAGGATTTGTGAGAAACTAGATGAATGTCAGTTTGTGTTCCGCTAGATTAGTGATCCCCAAACTTTTTTTTATTGCGGACTACTTCCCTAGTTGTAAATACATTGGCGGACACCAAACAAAAACAGAAATAGAGATGAATATGAAATAATAGATAATAATGATTAATAAATACAACAAAATCATAAATGTGATAGAATGATAATTTATGATTATAATGAATACAAATATAAAACGAATAGAATACAAAAGGAAAAAGAAAAGGAAACGAAAAAAATATATATAAAAATCTCTCTCAGGTGAACCCTTACAGGCGCCATGGTAGAGTTCTGAGGACGCTATGGTGCCCGCGAGCGACACTTTGGGGACCACTGTGCTAGAGCGTCATCACGTGACGTCAGTAAAAGCATGTGGTCATAATTTCACGGCCTATGACAGCAGCGTTCGTTCCTAGCAACCTTGCAGAGTGGTAACAGCTGGCCATTGAAAAAATAAGTATATATATAGATACGTATATATATGTATATATTTATACGTATATATACGTATATATATATCATATAGACGTATATATAAATATATATGTATATATATACATATGTATACATATATGTCTACATATATGTATATATACATATATGTATATATATAATATGTGTGTGTGTGTGTGTGTGTGTGTGTGTGTATAATATATAAACTTATAAAAATCTGATCATTTTGTTTGTTATCGTGCTTGAAACTGTCTACTGAAGAAGAGATATGAGGTCACGACTGAGGACCAGCCAATCGTAAGAAGAGATATGACGTCACGACTGAGGGCCAGCCAATAAAAAGAAGAGACCTGACGTCACGACATCCGCTCTGTGGGTCACAAGGAACCCCAGCGCTGAGCACGTAATGTCACAACTGCTAATTTTCCAATTTGCCAATTTTTGAATTTCCAATTTTCCGATTGCCTATTTTCTGACCATTGATATCTAAAATTTTCACATTCAGTATCTAAAAGTATAGTAATCTTCTGAATTAGTATCTAAGAGGCATAATGGGTTAATTAAAATATTACAAACCGTATAAATCATATGATGCGTAGTGTTTCAAGCAACGACGACATGACGTCACAATCTTCTGCATTGTCTTAATAAAGATTTTATTTGCCATTTCATTAACAACGTATAATCTAAAATCTTATTTGACCCAACGGGTCACGGGTGGTCTTTATCTACCTACCTATCTATCTATCTAAATATATATATATATATATGTATATATTTGTACAATACTGAATGGGTCCCAGTGATTAGAGATACACTTTAACAAACACAATTCTCTTTAATTCTAAGCCATCAAAGGCCAGCATTCTGAAATTGAAATGTGGTGCTGCCCAGGAATCGAACCATTTTAGCATGCTGGCCTTTGATGGCTTGGAATTAAAGAGCATTGTGATTGTTCAAAATGTATATATATATATATACATATATATATATATATATATATATACATATATATATATATATATATATATATATATATATATATATATATATATATATATATACAGATATGACAAAATTGAATAGACACCAAGGGAAATTATTTTATTTATTCAACAAGCAATTGATAGAATTAAATTGCTTATAAATGGTCACTATGTGAATAACTAATACCTTCTAGGCATACAAGAGATTAGCTTACGAATATCGTCTTGGGAGATTTCTTGTCATGTTACACGTAGTAATCCTAAGAGTTCGGGCTTTGAAGATGGCTTCCTGTTCTTTTTACAAAATTGTCGGTCTAATATGCCCCAGAAGTGGTCAATAGGGTTCATATGTTCATATTCGGGGACTGACTTGGCCATGGAAGATTCCTGATCACATCTCGGCTCAACCAATTTTGCGTTGCCTGAGCATAGGACAAGGAGCTCCATCTTCCATAAATATGAAGACATTTTTACTCATATATATAGAGAGAGAGAGAGAGACATTGGGACAAATTATGGGAAAGGTGGAGGGAGAAACACGGGTCTTTGTCTGAATATCGAGTTTATTCCTGACCGGTTTCGCTTACAATAGCTTCTTCAGAGGAGTGTTACTCTGGGTCGAAGTTGGCGGTGTATATAGTGAGTCAGGCCCACCAACTACTCCGCAAGGAGGGAACGTGGGCCTGACTCAATTCATACACCGCCAACTTCGACCCAGCGTAACACTCCTCTGAAGAAGCTATTGGAAGCAAAACCGGTCACGAATAAACTCGATATTCAGATAAAGACCCGTGTTTCCCCCTCCACCTTTCGCATATATATATATATATATACATATATATATATATATATATAAATAAAGATATATGTATATATATACATA
>NC_134800.1:16058380-16065880 GCF_046742065.1 Oratosquilla oratoria
GAACAAACATATATCGCAAACCAACCAATGTTTGTTCATATATACACTATTATTCCTCACACCCTGATGGCGAAAAGAGATCTGTTTTTTCTTCGATGTTCCTCAGGGCCCTACGCATTTGCTGCCCAGAGGACAACGATGATGAAATAAGATGTATTTACGACATTGGTACTAAGCTACAATATCCCACACATGTTCTTGACACAGCTTACAATCGTGCTAAAAGGACATTTTATAACATAAGGTCAACTCAAACTTTCAATATGAATAACTTGCTAATTCTACCATACCAAGAGAACCTGCAAAACATTCCAAACATATTACGTAAATTTAACATCAATGTAGTTTTTAACAATAAGAACACTGTAAGACAATTGCTCATAAATCATTCTGTCAATAGTGATAAAGGGTGTGTGTACAAATTACCTTGAAAATCATGTAATCAGTTTTATTTTGGTCAGACTGCTAAAACACTCACAACACGAATCAATCAACACAAGAAATACGTTAGAGAGGGAAACCAATCTAGCGGTATATTCAACCACATGAACCATTTTAACCACCCAGTTGACTGGTATAACGCTAAAGTCATCACGTAGTACAACAACATAACAGAAAGAAATTTAATTGAATGTAGTTTGATCACATCTAGTAAGAGGGTAAATGTTAATCTTCATCAAGGTTTGTACAAATTAGATAGTTACATTTCTCATGAAATTTCAAAATCATTTGAATCATAATATAAATTATGAGCAGTTGTCCCATACTTGTTGGTTACCAGGACGGTTCAAACGTCCGTCATGTGTACTTCTTCCCCTATCTCTCCGAATGCCCTCTTCACTATGTCATATATTCTGTACCTTGTTTCTCCATTCTATAATTCCTTCTTTGTATCTGCACTGAAGATGTAATTATACGAAAGCGGTCTGCTTCGTTAGTTTATTTTTCCTAGTGGTTACTTATGCATATGTATATGTATATATACACATGCATATATACATGTGTATATGTATATATATATATAATATGTATATATGTATATGTATGTATATGTATGTATATATATGTATATATATACATATATATATACATGTATATGTATGTATGTATATGTATATATATATATTATATGTATATATATGCAATATATATTTATATATATGTATGTAATATATGTATACATAATATGTATATATATATATGTATATATATATATATATATATATATATATATATATATATAGACTCCTCTTAACAGTTTTCCTCCTATCTCATATATTTACAATACTTCCCCCAGTGTCTTCCTTTCTACCCTGTCGTAAGCCTTTTCCAAATCCATAAAGGCCCAAAGAACATCCTTACCTTTTCTTATAGCTTTCTCACATATCTGTCTTACCACAACAATCTGATATACACAACCCTTACGTGTCCTAAAACCTCACTGTTCCTCACCAATTACTCCCTCTGTTCCTCTCCTAATCCTCTCAATCAAAACCTTCCCATAAGCCTTCCCAACTGCAGTCAATAAGTTGATCCTTCTGAAACTACTACACTCACACTTGTCCCCCTTCCACTTATAAAGCGGAACTATACAGGCACTCCTTCAGTCCTCCGGCACTGTACCCTCTCTCAAACAAACATTAAACAACCTCATCAGCTAGTGCACCATAAATGTACCTCTTTTCTTCAGACATTCTGCATGGCATCCATCTAACCCAAGTGCCTTACTTGCTCTCATCAGCTTAATAGCTGTTTTCACTTCATCTTTCCCTATTTTTCCTCCATTTTCCTCACTCATCACTCTCATTTTCTTAGCTCTTCTCACTTTAACTACCTCTCCCTCCCTATCCTCCTTCACATTTATCAACTCCCTAAAATACTCTGTCCACCTTCCTCTCACTGTATTCTCTTCCATTATCATCTCTCCATCTGCACCTTTCACCTTAATGCTAGGGTAGGAAACGAACCAATAGTCGGAGTGATTAGGAAGTATGGAGTTCCAGGTAAAACTCGTAGTGGAGAAATGATGGTGGAGATGTGTCTTGAAATAGAGTTGATGATAGCTAATACAGTGTTTAGGAAGAAAGTCAAGCATAAGTACTCATGGGAGAGGGTGGTGGATGGAAGGGTGGCAGATAGAGTATTAATGGACTATATAGTGGTGACCAGGAGTATGATAGGAAGAGTTAAAGGTGTACACATTCTCAGGGGAGAGAGTGGGGGATTATCAGATCATTTTCTGATGAAAGGTAAATTGAGAGTGGAGAATAGGTGGAGAAAGAGGAAAAGGGCAGAAGGTAGGGAGGTACTTATAGTGAACTGCTTAAATGAGAAAGAAAAGGAGAATGAGTATAAGAAGAGGCTGAGAGAGCAGTGGAAGAGAGTGAAGGATAGAGTAGAACTAGGAGTGGAGGAGGAATGGGGATGGTTCAAGGAAGGAGTCATAAGGTGTGCAAAGATGATGTGTGGAACAAGGAGGGGGAGAGAAAATAGAAGGAAGGGTAGAGAATGGTGGGATGAAGAAGCAAAGAAATGTGTAGAAGAGAAGAAGCAGGCATTCCTAGATTGGCTACAAATCAGGACGAGGGAATCGTATGAGAGATGCAAAGTAAAGAGAAGGAAAGTTAAACATAAGATAAAGGAAGCAAAGAGGAGAGCAGATGTGAAATATGGTAAGAGTATGACAGAAAATTTTGAAAGTAATAAAGGGATGTTTTGGAAAAAAATTAAAAGAGGAAGAGTAGGCGAATCAAGTAGACAAGAAATGGGGAAAGGTGCAGATGGAGAGATGATAATGGAAGAGAATGCAGTGAGAGGAAGGTGGACAGAGTATTTTAGGGAGTTGCTAAATGTGAAGGAGGATAGGGAGGGAGGGGTAGTTAGAGTGAGAAGAGCTAAGAAAATGAGAGTGATGAGTGAGGAAAATGGAGGAAAAATAGGGAAAGATGAAGTGAAAGCAGCTATTAAGATGATGAGAGCAAGTAAGGCACATGTGTTAGATGGATACCATGCAGAATGTCTGAAGAAAAGAGGTATAGTTATGGTGCACTAGCTGATGAGGCTGTTTAATGTTTGCTTGAGAGAGGGTAGAGTGCCGGAGGACTGAAGGAGTGTCTGTATAGTTCCGCTTCTTAAGGGGAAGGGGGACAAGTGTGAGTGTAGTAGTTTCAGAGGGATCAACTTGTTGAGTGTAGTTGGGAAGGCTTATAGGAGGGTCTTGATTAAGAGGATTAGGAGAGGAACA
Source organism: Oratosquilla oratoria (assembly GCF_046742065.1). NCBI lineage: Eukaryota > Metazoa > Arthropoda > Malacostraca > Stomatopoda > Squillidae > Oratosquilla > Oratosquilla oratoria. The sequence continues at coordinate 16,061,625 of NC_134800.1, forward strand.
GAGGGAGTAATTGGTGAGGAACAGTGTGGGTTTAGGGCAGATAGGGGTTGTGTAGATCAGATTGTTGTGGTAAGACAGATATGTGAGAAAGCTATAAGAAAAGGTAAGGATGTTCTTTGGGCCTTTATGGATTTGGAAAAGGCTTACGACAGGAAAGACAGGAAGGCACTGTGGGAGGTATTGCAGATATATGGGATAGGAGGAAAGCTGTTAAGAGCAGTCAAGAGTTTTTACGAGAGTAGTAGATCGTGTGTTAGGATTAATAATGGAGAGAGTGAATGGTTTGAGGTAAAGATGAGACTTCGTCAAGGATGTGTTATGTCGCCCTGGCTGTTCAACCAATACAATGATGGGGTGGTGCAAGATGTGAATGCAAGGGTAGTGGGTCAGGGGTTGGAGATGGTTAAAGAAAATGAAGAAAAGTGGGAAATAAGCCAGTTGTTGTTTGCTGACGACACTGCGCTTTTAGCAGGATCAGAGGAGGGATTGAGGAAGTTAGTGACAGGGTTTGAGAAGGTGTGTGAAAGAAGGAAGCTGAAGATAAATATGGGTAAAGGTAAGGTGATGAGATGTACAAGAGGAGAGAGTAACAGCAGGCTGGAATTGAGCATTAAGGGTGAAAGACTGGAGGAAGTGCATAGTTTTAGATACTTGGGTGCGAATGTAGCAGGAAAGGGAGGATTGAGGGTGGAGGTACAATGTAGATTGAGAGAAGCGAGTAAATATCTTGGTGGACTAAAAAGTGTAATGAGAAATAGACATCTGGGAATAGATGCTAAGAGAAGGTTATATGAAGGAGTGATTGTGCCGGCAACACTATACGGGATAGAAACAGGAAACATAAGAGATGAAATGTCTGAGAAGTATGACAGGGGTTACTAGGCTAGATAGAGTGAGAAATGAAGAGGTGAGGAGGAGAACAGGGATGGAAAGGGAGTTGGGAGATAGGGTTGATGAAAGAGTTTTAGGATGGCTTGGACGCAGGGAAAGAATGAGTGAAGAAAGATTAGTAAAAGAGGTGTGGAAGGCAGAGGTGGAAGGAGTGAATATGAGGGGGCGTCCTAGGATGAGATGGGTGGATGGTGTAAAAGGAGCATTACGAAAGAGAGGAATGTCTGTTGAGGAAGGACGGGAGAGGACTGAAGATAGGGGTGAATGGAGAAGGGTTGTGTATAGATGATGCTGTGATGCATGAGGGGGAGTGGGTGGGGGATGGGGGTGAGGAAGTATGCATGAGAAAATTTTGACGCAGCCCGAAGGGATTTCTCCCCGTCTTCTCCTTTTCTGCATGAGGGGACGGAGAGGTGGGTCGCCGAAATAATGAAGCGGCCTTGCTGTGGATGTGTTGTGTCTTGCGGCACTGCTTCTGACCCAGGGCAGTGGACGGGATGCAGGGGTGACCCGTCATCCAGGAGGTGCCAAGATGGGAGGGAGGGAGAAGGGTGGAGGGGAGTGGAGTATGCAGGAGATGGAATGGTGGGAATGGTTTCTATGCCTTTTTCTATTTGGCTACGCCGCGTGTAAGGGGGAAAAAGCCTTTGGTATATGTATGTATGTATGTACATATGTATGTATATGTATACGTAGATGTATATGTATATGTATATGTATATGTATATGTATATGTATATGTATATGTATATGCATATGTATATGTATATGTATATGTATATGTATATGTATATGTATATGTATATGTATATGTATATATATATATACATATATACATATATATAATATATATATGTATGTATATACATACGTTTATATATATGTATATATGTGTATGCATATATATATATACATATATATATATGTTTATATATATATATATGTATATATATATATACGTTTATATGTATATGTATATATATATGTTTATATATATATATATATATATATATATATATTAATGCAACATAACCTATTTAAAACACTCTGGATTGTTTTTTTTCTGTACACTTCGAATAAATATGGGAAGTAATCGTTTAGATTTTCCTTGAGATTACCATTTGAAATAATAACATTTATTATATTAGTAAAAGAAATGGACAATGCAAAGTCGCTTATCCGGAGATGAATTTTCCTTGTTTTGTTTTGTCTCTTTGAAAGGAGGAGGACAGGCCAAACACAGCATGACAGTGGGACGGGGTTTAGATGTCGTGATATAAGGAACAGTTATTTCGCCAGCTATTTTGTAGGAATGAATTTAGATGGCATAAACGTTGGCGTAATTCTTACTTGGCCTTCCGCTCTGCTGAAGGTTTGTTTAATTTCCGGGTTTATCTGGGGCCACGGAGGATGAATACTTGTTATTCCTGCAAACTCGCTTTGACTCCCGCGGATCAGGGAGGTAAAGATGAAGTGAGAGGGGAGGTTAGGGGGGATGGTTAGGGAGTGATGGATGTCAAAGTAAGGGAGAAAGAAAAGAATCGAGAAATCTAAAGAATCTAATATGTAAGTATGTATGTATGCATGTATGTATGTATGTATGTATGTATGTATGTATGTATGTATGTGTGCATGTATGTATGTATGTATGTATGTATGTATGTATGTATGTATGTATGTATGTATGTATGTATGTATGTATTTATGTATGTATGTATGTATGTATGTATGTATGTATGTATGTATGTATGTATGTATGTATGTATATATGTATGTATGTATGTATGTATGTATGTATGTATGTATGTATGTATATATGTATATATATATGTATATGTATATGTATATGTATATGTATATGTATATGTATATGTATATACGAATTTATATATGTATATACATATATGTATGTATGTATATATATATATATATATGTATATATATATGTATATATATATGTATATATATGTATATATATGTATATATATATATATATATATATACATACATATATATATATGTATATATACAGTATATATATATATAATATATATATATACATATATATATGTATATATATACATATACACATATATTTATTATATATATACATATATATATATATTATATATATATATATGTATATATATATATATGTATATATATATATATATATATATATATACATATATATAATCATGAGGAAGATAGAGATATAGGTGAAGATAAAGATAGAGACAGAGGTGGAAATGTAAATGGAAATAGAGTTGGATATGGAATATATATATATATATATATATTTATATAAATATATATATAATATATATATATTTATAGAAATATATAGAGATGGAAACAGTCAAAGACACAGAGACGCAGATTAAGTGAGACTTAAAGAGGAGGTCGGAAGAAAAACAGAATGAATTTGATTCCAGAAAACGCAGAGAAGATATTTAATGATGAAAAAGATCGAATGACAAGTGGTCAATGAAGGAAAGCAGTAGAAGGAGGGATAAGGGGATAATCAAAAGAGAGGCTCGATATGTTGGCATATATATATACTTGTATACGCATACACACACACACTCACACACACACACACACACACACACACACACACACACACACACACACACACACACACACACACACACACACACACACACACACACACACACACACACACACACACACACACACACACACACACACACACACACACACACACACACACACACACACACACACACACACACACACACGAGTGTATATATATGTACATATATATATTCCTGTGTGTGTTCGTATGTATATGTATATGTATGTACTGTATGTATGTATGTACATATGTATATATGCATATATATATGTATGCATATATGTATGTATGTATATATGTATGTATATGTGCTTATATATATATATATGTTTGTATATATGTGTGTATGTATATATATGTATGTATTTATGTATGTATGCTTGTATGTACGTATGTAAGCATTATCGTGTGTGGTTAAGTGCCTCTAGAGAAGTCAAGAGAACTGATCTCAATTCTGGTCATGGCGTAGAGGGCATCTATATACACGTACATACATACATACATACATACATACATACATACATACATACATACATACATACATACATACATACATACATACATACATACATACATACATACATACATTCATACATACATACATGTATAAATTCATACATATGAGCAGATACACATACGTGCATATTTATATGCATGCACTCATACACGCATACATACATGTATGCACTCATACATGCATACACACATTCGTACACTCATACACGCATACACACATGCATTCACACATACATGCATACATATATAC
>NC_134800.1:16070880-16073380 GCF_046742065.1 Oratosquilla oratoria
TGAGTTCAAATCTCGCGACGGCCTGGTTTGATTGTTTGTATATTACTCTAGTGAATGGACCTGTAGTAGAAGGGAAAAAATTACAGCATAAAAAGTACAAAAACACTTTCTTTTTAGATGAAGTTTTATAAAGTATGTAAGGCAAACATGTGATCCTGTGAACGATTAAGAAAATAATAATAAAAAAAAATTCAATTTGCCTCAGGATGTTAGAAGTAATGGGTGGCTAATGGAATGCAGGGCTTGAAAATATTATATTGACTAGAAATCCTACATTGCAGCATTACGTAGTTTCACGTTATAATGAATAGACCTTTATGTAATGTGGTTAATAGTATATAGATATGAATTACTAAGCCTCAGGCCCAACTAATTTTTCCAATGTTATATCTTTTATTGCAGGGAACAAGTTCGGTTCATAAATGTAAAATATGATAGTATATATTTCACCCATTTTCATACATTTGTTATTAAAGTAAAATTCTACAAAGAGACACACGTGACAAAAACGTAATGCTCATACACAAATTTTACAAACAATTTGGTTTTGAATGATGAATATAAATGCATATTGTATGTTTTCATGTATGTACGAGTATAGGTGGTGAGGAGACTACGTCAGAGAGTACACAGCTGCAGCCAAAGCTGTCACCTTTGCACTATGCCCTTGGACTGTTGGGACGGGTAATAGCCACTACTGGTAGTCAGATTGAAGTGCAGGATTCGAACCCACGAATAAATAAATACAAAATCAGCAGGCTTCCGGTTACGGCAGCGACACAAACATATATATATATGTATATGTGCATGTGTGCATATATGTAAATATGTATACATGTATATGTGCATATATGTACGTATGTACGTATGTAAATATGTACCTATGTATATATGTATGTATGTATGTACATATGTATATATGCATGTATATATGTATATATGCATGTACATTTGTATATATACATGTACATATGTCTATATGGATGTACATATGCATATATGTACGTCTACATGTATACATGGATGTATACATGTATATATGTATATGAATTCGCATGTTACATAATTTACGTATAAATGTACATTTGTGCACATGGACATATGTATACAAGAACATATGTATACGTGTAGATATGTACACATACATATGTATGCATGTAGATAATTATTCATGTGCATATACAGACTCGTACATATGTATCATATATGTATATATGCATTGTATGAGTGGAAATATGAAAATTCAGGAATCTTAGTTAATCCCTGACTAATGTCGCATATAAGCTTATTTAAGGCTCAGGAATATACTCCTGTTTTACCTACTCTTACTCAAGCAAACCTGTCAATATCTCAGTGTATATATGTATGTACGTATATCTGTACGTGCGTGCTTATATATGTACGCACATTCAGGTAAACCTGTCAGTGTCTCAGTGTATATATGTATGTATGCATATCTGTACGTGTGTTCGTATATATATATATATATATATATTCATTGTATATATGGGCAGGAGATTTTCTCTCAAGCATGTATGGTTAAACTTAATGGCAAGATTATTATTGCAGAGTTTTTTATCTGCCTTTTCTCTTTCTCTGAGAATCTTTTTCCCTTCCACGGGAAGTTGTCTTATAATGTCACCATATGACATTTTGTCAGTTACTTTGGGCATGGCTTTACCAAAGTGAAAAACTGGCCAGAACGCGTTTTCACACTACTTAGTGCTTCATCAGTGGCTAGACTGTGAATATCTGATTGAATTATTGTGTTTATATATTGTTGGTGGTGGTCTGATATTACATTTTGAGGCTTCTGATTGGCTAGTGGGCTGGGCTGGGACTCCCAAGCTATTCTACTTCCTCATTGGTCGGCTGTTGTGTGACGTCATCAGTATTGTGCCTTCTTTCAGTGGGCTTAGATCTCCTTACGCTAGGGAGGGCTTCTAAATCCCTAGTTTGTATATTGAGATTGGGAGATGTTTCTTTAATAAAGAGAGCTTCGAGGATAGGTAGCCTTCTATGGTCTTGATTTGTTGCCAGCACTTCTGTGTTTTCTATTAGAGTTTCTTTATTTAAATTTCTTTTGTGAGCAGAGTGATGGTGGTTTCTGGGAGCTCCTGAAGAGAGGTGGTATGATAACCGGCGTGAGAGCTTCATTGTTGTCATGCCAATATAGTTTGAAGGTTGGGATGCACAGTTCCCAAGTTTACACGTGTACCTATATATGACGTGAGTTCTCTGAAGGTCACTTTTACTTTCTCTTATATTATTCTTTAGTAGCAGTTGAGATGTCTTTTTATTTTGATAATATATAATCAGTTGTACTTTAGAGTTTTCTTCTTTAGGTTTAATATTTCTTTTAATAATTTGTTGCATAACCCTTTCATCTTCTTTGTAGGCTGTGGAGAAGAAGGACTTATAGTAAATTCTAATCAGGTTTTTGGCGTTAATGTCCTGTGGGATTTTGTCTGGGTGGCTTTTGTCCTGTGGGATTTTGTCT
>NC_134800.1:16090880-16095880 GCF_046742065.1 Oratosquilla oratoria
ATTTCATGTAAAGTCAGACAGATTATATTTGAATTGTCTTTTTCATTCAGTGTCTTTTGTAATTATTCCCGCAACCACAAGTCTTTTATTTCTTGCTCTCTTTTGTTCTCAAACCGGTTGCCGTAACTGCCTGTCATCATTGCCGCAACAGCTTCTCCAACACCTTCACCTACTGATAAAGATGTAGTTATAATTCTTTGTAACCACACGCATGTACATTGTGTGTGTGTGTGCGTGTGTGTGTGTGTGTGTGTGTGTGTGTGTGTGTGTGTGTGTGTGTGTGTGTGTGTGTGTGTGTGTGTGTGTGTGTGTGTGTGTGTGTGTGTGTGTGTGTGTGTGTGTGTGTGTGTGTGTGTGTGTGTGTGTGTGTGTGTGTGTGTGTGTGTGTGTGTGTGTGTGTGTGTGTGTGTGTGTGTTTGTATGTGTGTGTGTATGTGTGTGTGTGTGTTTGTATGTGTGTGTGTGCATGTTTATCACCTTTTATTTATTCACCTCCTTGTATGCCTTAGTATGAGTTTGCAAAAAAAAAAAAAAAAAGACAAAGTATTAACCCGAATTCCAATCAATTTTCATGAGAGTGCGAAAGTGCTCAAAGGGGGGAAGGACGGCGATGCCGCGGAGAAAGGAAAAGTGTGGCGAAACGAGCTCCCAGACCAACCAGCGAAGTTGGAGAGGAACTTCTGAGATGCAAAAAACTTCGGAGAATCTCTTGGGCGAAGTAGAAGGTACGGGAGAGGAAGCGAAGTGAGAAACTACGCCTATAATCTTGGGTTCTTCACTGAAGAGGTGTTTTTGTGCTGAGCACACAATATGTAAAGCTGAACGTGGTTCTGCATATGTGTATGTGTATAAATACATACATACATACACACACACACACACACACACACACACACACACACACACACACACACACACACACACACACACACACACACACACACACACACATGTATTATATATATATATATATATATATATATATGAATATACATATATATACACATATATGTATGTATTTATATATATATTATATATATATATATACATATATATATATGGATATAAATATATATACATATATATATATATATGTATATATATGAATACAAATATATATATATATATATATGTATATATATATGTATGTATATATATACATTATATATATACATATATATATATATATATATATATATGTATATATATATGTATTCATATGTATACATTATATATATACATATATATATATATATATATATATATATATATATATATATATATATATATATATATACATGTATATATATGTATGATGAGTGTATGTATATATATATATACACGAGTGTATGTTCGTGCTCGTGTGTGTGTGTGTGTGTGTGTGTGTGTGTGTGTGTGTGTGTGTGTGTGTGTGTGTGTGTGTGTGTGTGTGTGTGTGTGTGTGTGTGTGTGTGTGTGTGTGTGTGTGTGTGTGTGTGTGTGTGTGTGTGTGTGTGTGTGTGTGTGTGTGTGTGTGTGTGTGTGTGTGTGTGTGTGTGTGTGTGTGTGTGTGTGTGTGTGTGTGTGTGTGTGTTTGTGTGTGTGAGTGTGTGCGTGCGCGCGTGCACTATTGTGCATGTATAGGGGTGAGTATGTCGGTATTGTGTGTTTGAGGCGAGTGTGGGTATGATGTGTGTGTGGTTATGGAGGTATAAATGAGGTTAGGTATGGGTGATTATGTGTCTGTAGGTGAGTTTGTGGGTGTGTGGGTGAGGATGTGGGTATGTGGGTGGTTGCAAGTGTGAAAGTACACCCCCATCCGTTTTCCCACGCATGAAATCCCACATGTAAACATTTCTTTAGCCGGCCGTGTGGGTGAGTAGCTCGGAAGGGCAGCCATAATGGGAATAGGTGGTGGAATGGGGACCATTCAGGAGAGAAAAGGGGGTTCATTGTCGCTCTGCCACCGTTCGTGAATGGTGGATTATGTGTGTGACAGCATACTCGCGGAAGGGCCTACGAGCTTATGCGTGTGAGATATTTTGAGGTGAAGATAGAGAAAAGTGGACTGGGAACGCTGCACAAAGATCGAATAGAAAGAGGCAGAGTGAGTTGGGCCCTTATGGGGACGCCTTAGGGTTCTTCTGATGGAGGAGGCGTTTGAGTGAAATCTTATTTAAATTTGGGCGAATATTCTCCTAAGACTTTCTAAGATTTTGATGAATGTTTGGAGCTAACAAAGAAATGTTATGAAAAGGTGAATTTGGAAAATGAAACCTAATGTTAATCACAGGAAATAGTCTAGATAATAAAAAAAAATCTTCTAGAAGGCTTCAAAACACAAAGAGGCAATGATAAGGGAATTTATACATAAAGGAAAAATCACGACGAACAAAGAGTTAAGAAAAATATAAAAGATTTGAAGAAGAAGACATTACACTGAAAGGAGCATGTTTTGCATGAAAGTAAATGATAATGGCGAACACCCACAATGAAGAGGAGGAAAGCGATTCAAATTCGAACATTAAAAATCATACTGCCATTTATGGGGAATATACACCGTAAACGTAATGGAACTTGACCGTCTCAGAACTATATAAAACAAAGAGAAATTTGAAAAGATGTAGAAACAAAAAATTTAACTCATGAAGAATAAAAGTATGTAGTTGATCAGGCTTTCTGATAAAAGTACATACAGACAAAATGTAAACAAATAATATGAAAATATATATAAAATGAATTTTGGGAGGACATAAGATAACAAAGTAAAGTAAAAATAAAGTGTATGGGAGTGCAAGGTGAGGAATTGGATGAATAGGAAGTAAACAAAATAATTTATGTTTAGAGAAAAAATGTGGAAGAAAAGCAGTGGAAAGAAGGAACAGTTAGAGATAGATGAGTCAAATGAAAAATAAAATAAAATAAAATAAAATAAACAAACCAGGAGGAACCAAGAAAGGAGGGAGGGATGAGTGGTGATCAGGAGAGGAGAATAGGGGGATGAAATGGGTGGGAGTGGATTTATGCATTTGACTTTGACTACCTCCTTTGCAAGGGTTAAAAAACCTTTGGTAAACGTATGTATGTATGTATGTATGTATTTATGTATATATGTATGTATGTATGTATGTATGTATGTATGTATGTATGTATGTATGTATGTATGTATGTATGTACAGTATGTATGTATGTAAGCGTATATGTATGTATATATATATATATATATATATATATGTATATATATATGTGCGTGTGTGTGTGTGTATACACTATATATATATATGTATAGATATATAAACATATATATATATATATATATATATATATATATATATATATATATATATATATATATACAAGCCACGGGCTTCGCCGGGGGCTTATCTACGCAGCAGCTTATCTACAGCTTATCTACGGCCGCAGCTTTCTGCGCTCTAATCCCTCGTTTTCTCCTTCGGCCTCGGCCTCGGGTTGGAACCCCAACACGGGATCCCCAGCACAAAGAAGAACGCGAAGAAGAACGCGAAGAAGAACTTGAGGAAGAAGAACGCGAAGAAGAACGCGAAGAAGGACACGAAGTAGAATGCGAAGAAGAACGCGAAGAAGAACGAGAAGAAGAACGCGAGGAAGAAGAACGCGAAGAAGAACGCGAAGAAGAACGCGAAGAGGAAGAACGCGAAGAAGAACGTGAAGAAGAATGCGAAGAAGAACGCGAAGAAGAACGCGAAGAAAAACGCGAAGAAGAACGCGAGGAAGAAGAAGAAAAAGAAGAAGAAGAAGAAGAAGAAGAAGAAGAAGAAGAAGAAGAAGAAGAGGAAGAAGAAGAAGAAGAAGAAGAAGAAGAAGAAGAAGAAAAAAAAGAAGAAGAATACTATCTGACCCCGACTTACCCAAGCGCTTTTTCAAGAATATTTTTAGGACAAAGTGTCACCGTAATACCACCTGTCGCCAACTTCCACAGCGTTTCTTAGAAGAACATTTTTATTTAGACTTAGATATACATGCATGATAGTGTCTTATTTCCAGAGTGGTTTTCTGCGAAAACACACATATGTAAAGGGTGTGCCACGAAAAGTGTGATTAGAGCATATGTCCGACGGGCAATTTCTATTTGTTCTTCGTGGCACATGCTCCATTGTGAGCTTAAATATTTGTGACAAATGCTGGTGAACAATGGTTACTCAAACCATGATTTCGACTGATAACTAAGGCATTACCACGTAATAGTGTTGACCAAACTGTGGACCAAATAAATGCGGTCACAGTATTCTAGAAAAACACCTTTGTAGTTCTTACCGCAAAGACGAGAAATGTATCAAAGACATCATCTATAGAAATTGTAAACCTGGGAGTGAACATAACAAGTTAAAGGTGATAGTTTTCTATGACAGCCCTCGTTCTTGTTTCCTGGTAATGAATAATAATCTGTCCACTAACCGTGGGATTTTGTCCAAAACCAATGTAATATATGAATCTCGATGTACTTCTGGGGACTGCGCACCCCGTAATTTCAGTTACATTGGATATACGACATGTCATCTTAGCAGGCGGTTGTGTCTTCATTTACAACAAGGATCAATCCGACTCCACCATTAACAATACCATCAGGCTGAAATTGATAGGGAGACCTTCGTCGATAATACCAGGGTAGTCACACAATGCAACAAGTTAAAGGAATTGAAAATGCTGGAAGCTATCCTTAGAAGGGAACAAGCTCCTGCTATCAATATTTAATCCAATATAATTTCCAGTATACCTCTTTTTAATGCTTGTCCTAGGACAAAATCTCATCACCAGAGCCCTCTTCCTGATCCTACGCACGTCACCAAGGAGGTGGCCTGAATTGTACCCCTCTCTCTAATTCTCCCTGACCACCCTCCTCCATCTCGGCGAGTTACCTCATGTAGGTCAACGCGCCGAACTCCTCTCCCATAACCAGTATATAATCCCAAGCTCTGAGTATTTATCTTGAAATTAGAATAAAGATATTTAACTTATGTCATTAATTTAATTGAAAAATC
>NC_134800.1:16110880-16123380 GCF_046742065.1 Oratosquilla oratoria
TTGAGTGTAGTAGGGAAGGCTTATGGGAGAATCTTAATTGAGAGGATTAGGAGAGGAACAGAAGGAGTAATTGGTGAGGAACAGTGTGGATTTAGGACGGGTAGAGGTTGTGTAGATCAGATCTTTGTGGTAAGACAGATATGTGAGAAAGCTATAGGAAAGGGGAAGGATGTTTTTTGGGCTTTTATGGATCTGGAAAAGGCTTATAATAGGGTAGACAGAAAGGCACTGTGGGAGGTTATGCAGATTTATGGGATAGGAGGAAAGCTTTTGGGAGCTGTCAAGAGTTTTTATGTGAGTAGTAGAGCATGTGATAGGATTAGAAATGGAGAGAGTGAGTGGTTTGAAGTAAAGGTGGGACTTCGTCAAGGATGCGTTATGTCGCCCTGGCTGTTCAACTTATACATGGATGGGGTGGTGCGAGAGGTGAATGCTAGGGTAGTGAGTCAGGGATTGGAGATGGTTAAAGAAAATGGAGAAAAGTGGGAGGTGAGCCAGCTGTTGTTTGCGGACGACACTGCGCTTGTGGCAGGGTCAGAGGAGGGATTGAGGAAGCTGGAGGCAGAGTTTGGGAGAGTATGTGATAGAAGAAAGCTAAAGATAAATGTGGGTAAAAGTAAGGTGATGAGATGTACAAGGGGTGAAAATGGCAGTAGACTGGAAGTGAACATTAAGGGAGAGCGACTGGAGGAAGTGGATAGTTTTAGATACTTGGGTGCAAGTGTAGCAGGAAAAGGTGGAGTGAAGGTGGAGGTAGAATGTAGATTGAGAGAAGCGAGTAAATGCCTTGGTGGTTTAAAGAGTGTAATGAGAAATAGACATTTGGGAATGGATGCGAAGAGGAGACTGTATGAAGGAGTGATTGTGCCAACAGCACTGTATGGGGCAGAAACGTGGAACATAAGAGAAGAAGAGAGAAGGAGTTTGAATGTGTTTGAGATGAGGTGTCTGAGAAGTATGGTGGGGGTTACTAGGCTAGATAGAGTGAGAAATGAGGAGGTGAGGAGGAGAACAGGGGTGAAAAAGGATTTGGAGATAGGGTTGATGAAAGAATATTAGGATGGTTTGGACACATGGAAAGAATGAGTGAAGAAAGACTAGTAAAAGAGGTATGGAAGGCAGATGTGGAGGGAGTGAACATGAGGGGACGTCCTAGCATGAGGTGGATGGATGGGGTGAAGGGGGCTTTGGGGAAGAGGGGAATGTCTGTTGAGGAAGGAAGGGAGAGGACGGAAGACAGAGGTGAGTGGAGAATGGTTGTATATGGATGATGTTGTGACTGCATGAGGAGGAATGGGCGGGGGGGTGGGGGTGGGGTAGTATGTGTGAGTAAATTTTGACGCAGCCCGAAGGGATTTCTCCCCGTCCTCGCCTTATATGCAAAGGGGGACGGAGAGGGGGGGGGGGGGTCGCCGATTAAATGAAGCGGCCTTGCTGTGGATGTACTGTGTCTTGCGACACTGCTTCTGACCCAGGGCGGTGGGCAGGGTGCAGGGATGACCCGTCATCCAGGAGGTGCTCAGATGAGAGGAAGGGTGGGAGGGGTGTGGAGTGTATTTAGGGATGAAATGGGTGGGAGTGTTTTTATGCCTTTCCCTTTTTGGCTACCTCCCTTGGAAGGGGAAAAAGCCTTGGTATATGTATGTATGTATGTATATATATATACACATACATATATATATATATATATATACAAATACTTATGAATATATATGTATACATATATATATGTATCTATCTATCCATCTATATATATATACATATATTTATATATATATATATATATATATGTATGTATATATATATTTACATATATGGATACATATATGGATATATATATATATATATATATATATATATATATTGGGATACATATATATATACATATATATATATATATATATATATATATATATATATATATATATATATATATATATATGCTAATAAGAACACGCGTACGTGTGTTCACTTATGCAAAGTAGACCACTTGTAAAAAGACCACTTTTTCCAAGTGGTCTACTTTGCATTATATATATATATATATATATATATATATATATATATATAATATATATATATATATATATATATACATACATATATATGTATATATATATATACATACTGTACATATATGTATACATATACATATATATATATGTATATATATATATAAATATATATATGTATTCATATATATATATATATATATGTATACATATATGAATATATATATATATATGTATACATATATGAATATATATATATATATGTATATATATATAAATATATATATATATATATATATATATATATTAATTTAAGTAAAATAATTCCACCAGGAATAATTTGGCTACGTTAAGTCAATGTCATTCTTTGTCAATGGCCTGATCCTTTAAATGGGTCACAATACCTCAAACAAATTAATAACCTAGTCAAGTCAATCAAATTTATGGTTGAAGTGGTTAATGATGGTGTGCTACCCTTTTTAGACGTTAATAATGATCGTAAAGAAAGAAACCTTACATTTAGTGTATATAAAAAACTAACTAATGTAAAGTCATGCATCCATTACTATTCTTCCCACCCTGATAATGTAAAAAGATCGGTTGTCCCGTCAATGTTCCTTAGAGCTTTACGGGTCTGCAGTCCCGAGTACATTGATGAGGAAATAAGAAAGGTTTACGATAAAAGTTTTGGATTGAAATATCCTAAAAATTTCATTAATGTTTGTTGCAATTTTGCAAGGAAAATTTTTTACAATTCGCAGCCTAACAAATCCAAAGTCCATAATAACCTAGTAGTTTTACCTTATCAAGAAAACTTAACTATTGTTGCCAAATTACTTGAGAATTTTAATATCAATGTAACCTTCAGAAACAATAACACTATCAAACAATACCTGATTAATAATTCTAAAAATTGCCAAAAAAAGCTGTGTGTATAAAATTCCTTGCCAAACGGCAAAAGATCTTTCTGTCAGGATTAAACAACACAAGAAATGTGTCAAAGACGGGAATGAGTCAAGTGCCATTTTACATTTAAACACTTTTAATCACCCTATCAACTGGGAAAACGCTAAAGTGATTACTTTCAACAATAATTTTGTCGAAAGAAATTTAATTGAAAGTTGCCTGATTAAAACTGAAAATGATAACAACTTTAACCTTAACTTAGGAATGTACAAAATTGATAATTACATTTGTAAGGAAATAGCCAAAAATTACAAAATGTAAGAATATTTGACGTGAGACCCACGCCCGGATAATTCGTCCACAACCTTTCCTAGTATAGCTCCTATATCATATTTACTGTACCCTCTTTCTTTGTAATTTACACTAAAGATGTAATATACGAAAGCGCTCTGCTCCGTTTGTTTGTTTTCTATAGTGGTTACCTTTCATATATATATTTATATAATATTATATATATATATATATATATATATATATATATGTATATATATATATGTATATACATATATATATGCGTGTGTGTGTGTACATATATATATGTATACATGTATATATATACATATACATATATACATATATACATACATATATATATATAATATATATATATAAGTGTGTGTGTATACATACATATATATAAATATATTCGTATATATATATATATATATATATTTAAGATTATTTCAGACAAATGAGAGAGAATGTGGGTGGGGAAGGGCAAACGAAGATGTGTTAGGAATAGAGTTTATTGCCCTAACGTTGCGACCAACTTGGTCTTCTTCAGAGGACTACAGCATTACAAACGGATCACAATTCTTATATTCGTAGTGAGAGGGAACCCGCCAAGGTATGAGCGTCATGTTTTCCCTTTGGCTAACGATTTAATTATTAGGACACTTGCTGTTTT
The DNA here is from genome assembly GCF_046742065.1 of Oratosquilla oratoria. Classification (NCBI taxonomy): domain Eukaryota; kingdom Metazoa; phylum Arthropoda; class Malacostraca; order Stomatopoda; family Squillidae; genus Oratosquilla; species Oratosquilla oratoria. Next base: position 16,114,766 of record NC_134800.1, read on the forward strand.
CGAGAGGCATTTAAATCCGTCTCTGTCGTTGTTGTTCTTGTTGGCGGCGATATGTGCAGCTTCCACAGTTTTTCTCATTTTCTTCTCAAATCCCTCGTGTAGAATTTCTGCGTTGTTCCAATCAGGTAGATGTCCACATTTGTCCAGGTGACGAACCAGGGAGTTAGATGTTCTATGAGCCCTGAGATCGTTTTTGTGCTCATTCAAGCGTTTATTGAACCCTCGACCTGACTCACCGAAATAAGATGATGGACAACCGTTGCATGGAATACGGTAAATGACACTGAGATTATTACGCATATTATTATGTTTCTTAAATATTTTTCCTATTTTATTGGAAGATATTTTTGCTATATTTATTCCACCTTTTAACAAATAATCATCAATAGCTATGGTGTTTATAGAATTAGGGACAGAAATAAAATGAGACTTATCCTTTCCCGGGGTTCGGACGTTTGAGCCATCGTAGATCTTCTTGGCTTTCCTCGTTGTCCTGGTGATCAAACCTCCGGGGTATTTCAGCTTCCTAAAGGTATTCTTGATGTAAGTAAGTTCATCCTCTAGGAATTCTTCACTGCAGATACGAAAAGCTCTGAGAAAGAAACCTATTAGAACACCCGTTTTAACACGTCTGCTGTGTGCTGAAAAATAATGGACAAAGTCGTCCCTATTGGTGGGTTTCCTGTACACCGAGAAACTTACCTGTTGAGAACCTCTGTGTATCGTTGATACACAGAGGTTCTCTGTGTATCGTTGATACACAGAGGTTCTCAACAGGTAAGTTTCTCGGTGTACAGGAAACCCACCAATAGGGACGACTTTGTCCATTATTTTTCAGCACACAGCAGACGTGTTAAAACGGGTGTTCTAATAGGTTTCTTTCTCAGAGCTTTTCGTATCTGCAGTGAAGAATTCCTAGAGGATGAACTTACTTACATCAAGAATACCTTTAGGAAGCTGAAATACCCTGGAGGTTTGATCACCAGGACAACGAGGAAAGCCAAGAAGATCTACGATGGCTCAAACGTCCGAACCCCGGGAAAGGATAAGTCTCATTTTATTTCTGTCCCTAATTCTATAAACACCATAGCTATTGATGATTATTTGTTAAAAGGTGGAATAAATATAGCAAAAATATCTTCCAATAAAATAGGAAAAATATTTAAGAAACATAATAATATGCGTAATAATCTCAGTGTCATTTACCGTATTCCATGCAACGGTTGTCCATCATCTTATTTCGGTGAGTCAGGTCGAGGGTTCAATAAACGCTTGAATGAGCACAAAAACGATCTCAGGGCTCATAGAACATCTAACTCCCTGGTTCGTCACCTGGACAAATGTGGACATCTACCTGATTGGAACAACGCAGAAATTCTACACGAGGGATTTGAGAAGAAAATGAGAAAAACTGTGGAAGCTGCACATATCGCCGCCAACAAGAACAACAACGACAGAGACGGATTTAAATGCCTCTCGAAAACAGCAAGTGTCCTAATAATTAAATCGTTAGCCAAAGGGAAAACATGACGCTCATACCTTGGCGGGTTCCCTCTCACTACGAATATAAGAATTGTGATCCGTTTGTAATGCTGTAGTCCTCTGAAGAAGACCAAGTTGGTCGCAACGTTAGGGCAATAAACTCTATTCCTAACACATCTTCGTTTGCCCTTCCCCACCCACATTCTCTCTCATATATATATATATATATATACATATATATATATATATATATATAAAAATATATATATGTGTATATATATATATACATATATATATATATGTATATATATATATGCTACATATATATATATGCTACAACACAGTCATATCGAATTATGACAAAAGAAACAATATAGATTTAATACATCTAGACTTTGCAAAAGCTTTTGATACCGTCCCACACGAAAGACTACTTACTAAATTAGCTTTACACGGAATAAGTGGTAGCCTATTAAGTTGGACTAGTAATTGGTTGAATGGTCGAAAACAATGAGTTGTTTTAAATGGAAAAAACTTCTAGATGGAAATTTTTTACAAGTGGAGTTCCTCAGGGTTCCGTTCTTGGGCCACTTCTATTTATAGTATATATAAATCATATAGACCATGGACTAAAATCTACTCTTTCCAAATTTGCTGGTGATACAAAATTGTGCGGAATGGCAAATGATCACTTAAACCAATTAGATATTCAAGAAGATTTAGATAAGTTACAGCAATGGTCTGAAAAGTAGCTAATGAAATTTAACACGAGTAAATGCAAGGTAATGCATATAGGTAAAAACAACAATAAGTACGATTACAAGTTATTTGGAAATTTGTTAACAAAAGTGGACAGTGAAAAAGATCTCGGAGTAATTATCAGTAACGACCTCAAATCACCCAAGCAGTGTATTTCAGCCTCTGAAAAAGCAAATAAGATTCTAGGGCTGATTGCGCGATCTTTTGATTTCAAAAGTCCATCACTCATTAACAAGCTATATAAATCGTTAGTTCGTCCACATTTGGAATATGCTGTTTCTGTATGGTCACCGAATCTCAATAAAGACATTGACAGACTGGAAAAAGTACAACGGCGAGCCACAAAACTGATTCCAAATATCAAAAATATATCATACGAAAATCGACGAAAACATATGAATCTGTTTTCCCTAAAAAAGCGTAGACTCAGAGGTGACTTGATACAGGTCTTTAAGATTTTAAAGGGAATTGACAACATCAAAAGTGACAAAATGTTCACATTGAATGAGAATCAGACAAGAAACAATGGTCTCAAACTATCCGGAAATAGATTCAATTTGGAAGTAGGTAGAAACAACTTTGCCAACCGTGTAGTTAATGAATGGAATAAACTTCCTGCTGAGGTAGTGCAATGTAGTTCAGTTCGAAGCTTTAAGAATAATTTAGATAAACACCTAAGCAAGATGCTCTAATGATTATAATTTATTTTATATTATTTGTTTTTGCTTTGTTATCATTTGTCGCTCGATTTTCATTTATTATTAGTTATGTGTCAATTTATTATTATTTGCTGTTTACCTGTTTGTTGGTTATTCAACTATACCTATGCATTTATTTATGTATTTTGTTTATTGCATAAATTATCATGTTTTTTTTTATTGTTATTGTTCTATTATTATTATTTTTTTTTTTTCGCATCCGACCTAGATATGGACCGGGGGGTCTCCTGTCGGCGTGCTCTGCCTTTGTAATCCTTTGTAATATGTATATACATATACATATAATATATATGGATGCATATATATATATACCTATATATATATATATATATATGTATACTAAGGACTACTATTACTCAGGACGTGCGCACCGAGATCCCTGGATCTGCTAGCGGAGGCCATTGCTTTCTCTGTAACCTAACATTTCATATTGGACAAATATATCAAAACTAGAAACCTAACATTGTATATAGGACAAATATATCAACTACTGACTTATTCAATGCAGTATAAGTTAAGGGGAGATACCTGTCTTGGATCATGGAAAATCATGAAATTATACATTTTTAGCTGACGACACTAGTAGGTAGCCTGGACATATAGCGGTGCCACGCGTACGATTGTTTACGCATATTTTCCCATTAAACCGTTTAAATGGCCCGGCCAACATGCGCATGGGTGCGCGGTGTTGCCATATGGTGAATTATATTATTCATTACATATGTTTTTTCCGATTATTACGAGTTTTTAGAAAAAAAATTCTGTTGTTATACGGTACGATCAGGTAGGCTGTGTGTGTTTCCCGGCAGCAACCCCTCCCCTCACCCCTCCACTTCTGTGTTTTGAAATTGTACTGGTAAGGTGTGAATTAGTTTTACCTACATTTTTTCACGACTTAAGGTGTGACATCATCCAGAATGCCACGAATAAGTGAGGCAAAGAAACGCAGAAGCCAACAGATGTCTGCCAATATGAAGATATTACACACGAAGGGTAAAAATGATAGTGGAAGTGAGTTGTCAACATGGTGAGAGCCATGGGACGCCATCCCATTCCCAATATTTTTCAGCCCTGTGTCACTACGTAAGCAATCAGTGGAAGGCAAATTGAAAGAAGATAACATTTCTGTACGTAAGTGTTCACTAATAGAGAATGAAACAATGAAAAAATTAGTGTGCCTTATCAAGTGTCAGGTGGAGCAAGTACTAGTGGATATTATCCTGGTGCATTCTAGATTACTGTGGAGTGTGCATGTGAGTATCTGATCATTACTGAAATGTTAGCTGGGGTGTCTATTTGCAGTACCGTATATACGGTACTAAATCTACCAATTTTCAGTGAAGTTACATGTGGAAAAATTGCTCTATTTTTTTTATTTCCTGTCCAATTTACAAAAAAAAAATGTAGTTAATCTACACACTCTATGAAAGAACTTTTATTTAATGGTTTTATCTGTAGAGAGCATAGTTTTTTTGTGCAGCAGTAAGCAAATCTTTATCAAGCGATATCTAAAAACCCATATTTATGTTAGTTTTTTTCATAAAACTTTAATAACTTCTATACTTTTTGCTCTAAAAAATTAAATGCAAAATGAGTCTCATAAAATGAGGAAGTTATTTACTTGGTAAAAACATTTCCTCTCTCATAATGAATTTATGAATAGTTTTTGAATGAAAGTTCTGCTTTTATTTTCGTTAATTTATTGTTTTATATATATAATTTCAAAATTTTTCAATATGTTTTTTTATTCACATAAAGTTTGTAGGAGATATGCATAGCTTTCAGGTAATTGCTTTGTAAATCAAGCAACATGGGAACTAGTTATTTATATTTAAAGAGTAACTACTATTTAGATAGATAGATAGATAGATAAATAGATGAAATACAGATATTTAATGGATCGCTTTAACTTTTTGGCTATTCTGATCTCCAAGTATCCTTGACATCGTGTAAAAATGTTAAGATGATTGGGTTAGTTTTAATGTGTTTAGATCTGGCAGAGGTATCTCCCCTTAGTATAAACTTTTATAGTGAAATAAGAAACTATTTTCAAGGCACTGTTATCCTTTGAAATGCCAATTTTAGCCGGACTTAAAAGGTATTATTGTATGAGGTTAGTGGACACCCCACACATCCCCACTTTCCACACTCTCCGCTCTACGGATGATTTTGTAGAATTTCTTAAAAGTTCTAACCCCCAAGGAATGCTTGCATCTCTGGATGTGGAAAGTCTGGAAGATGTCTAAACGGCTCTAGTGAATGTCCCTCCAAATATAAGATGAACGTAATACGTGCCTATGTCACAAAAGCCTTTAAAAAAAAATCCAGTTGGCAACTACTACACCAAGAACTTGTGAGAGTCAAGCAAATTTTAACTAATAATGGCTTTGCAATGAGGGACATCGATAAAGAAATTAAAAATAATATGGAGAAAGCCAACACCAAGAATAAAGAGTTAGAGAGTAAGAAAAATAATATAAACATTTATTATCAGAATACAATGTCATCAGAGTATAAAAAAAGATGAAAAAGTTTTAAAAGACATTATCCATAAAAATTGTAAGCCTAGAAACGAGGAGGACAAAATAAACTTTATAATTTTTTACCGTAACCCTAGAACATCATCGCTGGTGATGAAAAACAATATGACAGCTACCACGGATAAACTCAAGAAAAATAATGTGATATACAAATACTCATGTGATTTATACAAAGACGGTGTACTTTGCCAAGAAGAGTATATAAGCCATACCACACAAACTTCAACTCAGAGGCTCACACAACATATGCAAAATGGCGCGATAAAAACTCACGTGACAAAATCCCACAATACCAACATTACACGGGACCAGCTTAATAAAAGCACCTCAATTTTGGTTAAGGATACTAACAGAAAGAAACTGAAATGTTTAGAGGCTGTTTTTATTAGAGACCATATGCCATTAATAAATATCCAACAAAATATGTGTGGTATTTTAGAACTCTTCGGAGCATCCCGCGTCACCATTAGAACATGACGTGTGTTACCATTGACCTCTCCTTTATGTCTCTTTTTTCTGTATTTATATTCTTGTGAAAAAAAAGATTCAATAAATTTACCAGAAGATGCCTAATGTGTAGGCGAAACGTCGTTAAATGTTGGTTTTTATTTCCAAACATGGACTCATTCGGAAATGTGATATTTTCTCTCCCAGCTTCAGAGAAGAAAATACTCAGGAAAATAGAAAGTCTTAAGAAGAAGATCACCAACGCAGAGTATGCAGTGATTTTTAATAGAAAATGTATGTATATATATATATATATATATATATATATATATATATATGTGTGTGTATAAATATATGTATATATATATATAAATATATATATATTATATATATGTATGTATTTATATATATATATGAATATATGTATATATATATATATATATATATATATATATATATATACATACATATATATTGTGTGTATGTATGTATATGTATATGTGTTTAAATGTGTACATATTTTGTTCTTTTCCTTATTTGCCGCCAGTAAATAGCGCTTCTATTCACTGAGGCAACATTGCTTGAAAGAGTTAGGGCGAGGAGGAAGGAAAAATATAAAGGAAGAATAGTAGAAGTTGAAAGTAATCAGCAATCTTGTTTGATTGGAAATTGGGCCTCAGTTACATAGTGTTACTTCGTGAATGATCATTAGTGGTATCCTTAAATGCCCTCAAACTTTAGTTGAACGAAAGTTAAATATATAAAAACATGATAATGTGGGCTAATATATATTTTAACAAATGATCAGTACTAGCCATTCATCGGATATTAAGAAGTTGATTCTCTGATCTTTTATATACTAAGAATCATGAGAAAATTAATATCTGTTTATCTATACTAGCCTTGTTCTCATATGTCCTAAATGCATTCTTCTACTTCCTTTTCCTTTTGTTAAAGCTGCCAAGAAATTAGTATCATAAATGAACTAAAATATATCGATTTAGAGACTAAACTTAATACAGGAAACAGTTTCATTTGTACGTATCAAGACTAAAAATGTTCCTTGAAAGTGGCAGTTGCCGACAAGATTGACGAGTTTAACACCATATGAGGACGGAGCCTTTATTTGTACGACGTTTCGCTTATTACAGCTTGTACTTGAAAAAACTGTAATAGCGAAACGTCATACAAATAAAGGCTCCGTCCTCATATGGTGTTAAACTCGTCGACTAAAAATGTTATAATACACTGAAGCAGTCATTTCTCCATAAAAAACATCACAAAGTTCTGTATTCTTCCCCCTGATCCCGTCTGCATATAGAAGATAAAAACATTATCACTAGCTCACTAAAACATCCATAAAAAGTAAATTCTCAAAATTAGATATCTTCTGTACTTGTTCATACCTTTTACTACTGAATTGATTCATTTAAATGAGGAAAAAATCTCTGTTGTAGAAGACTTTGAGTGACATAAAAAGACAAGCGCCAAGTAATTCCTGCCATTATGTCTGTACTTTCTGCACATAGCATCTGTGACATACGTACTTGTTTCTACTAAATTTTCAATTAAAATGCCAACTATATTGTTCAAAAGTAATATAATTTTTTATATACAGCAATAAAATAGTACTTAGGAACATGTTATCTCAATAATGTCGTTTTATGATAACTTTGCTATTTTATAATACACCTTTTTTTACTCATACTTATGAGAATTGGATTTATGGATGATTTTTTTCTTCTGATTTAGTAAGAGCACTTCTCATTGTCTAGAATGGCAGGTCTTCTCTTTGGAAATATATTTTTTTCACAATTTTTTTTTCATTTTGTTTATCCTCGTTTTCGTAAATATCATTTGATAAGGTACTTATTTTGTTCATTAACGCTTCAGCCGGTATAATTAATTGTTTGAGATTTAGCCTAATTTCTTTTGAAATTGTTTTATGACATTGTATTTTTTACTGCTGGGGGAAGTGACCTTTATTTCATGTCATCGTAGAAGATAATCCAGATATGACTGATATGGACTATGCGTTCCAGTTTCGTCATTCCAGCTCAGACACTTGTGTTCAAATTACTTTTGTAGTCACTTCATAGCCTAGGTATTAATATTAAAAAAGAAGAGCGAGTTTTACTAGATTTGTAATGTGTTTAAGAGAATGTAGAAAGGAAATATCAAGGTAAGCAATTATTGTTGCTTCATTGTCAGGGTAAGATATATACTTATGTATATTGACCAGGGAGTATTTCTAAGCATGTAATTAGAGTAATTTAGATTAGTTTTTCTTTCCGTGCAAGCATAATTTCTATAAATGATTCACTATTTTTTCCACGAGTTGGTGATGCTACGTCGTCATTTTTTCATATAATCTCAGGAAAATTTTACACTCTAAGTCAGGATTTTTTTTTCATAACAATAATGATTCTTCGGAGCCGATTTGAAATTGTTATTTTGACAGGTTTTATGTATTTAGATTCGTTATACGCTCCAAAACCCAATACATTATGGATTATATTCACTTATTCGTTACCCTTTGGTTGAATTAGTTTTATTTCCTAATGTAAACTAACACTTATGAGGATGTAGGAAACTATCTAGTTGGCAACTGTACAATGAAAGATGACCTTGTTTATGTTTCTAATATTCATGTATTTTTCTTTATGGG
>NC_134800.1:16128380-16138380 GCF_046742065.1 Oratosquilla oratoria
ATGATTTTGAAAAGAAAACAAATGCGCAGAGTAGGTTAAACGAAGCATATCAAAATTGCAAAAAGAAAAAAATGAACAACGACATCCTGGAAAGAGAAAAAGGGGGAAAAGAGATGGAGAGTAAAGAGGAAAATGAAGATTCGACATACGACACGGGAGGACAAAAAAAAAAAGAGATTTAAATTTAGTATGTGAGACGTAATAAAAAAATGATGAGGGAGCAAAGATAATGTTGAAAGAGATACGATTCCTTCTTTGGTTGAGGAAGAATGGAAATAGAAGCCACATTTCAAAGGCAAGGGAAGAAATGCAAAGAAGTACAAAACTCTGGAGGACTGACCAAGGAAGCGTAATGACATTTACGTGAATTTATAATGGAAAAAGGAAGAGATAATATGAACTAAATTAAAAAGAACGGGGACAAAAGGGCGCACAGATAACAAGAGAATAGATAGCAAAGATTAAACTCTTGAGAAAGGCGAAAAATATTACAATTTTGTTTGTCGAACGCGGAGTGAGTTTATTCCACGAAGGGACACTGTACTAACAGAAGTATCTGTGCCTTCTTTAGGTCGGGGTCCATTCCTCTCCTGACCGTGATTGTGTGGTGGGAAGAAAAGAGAAATAAATGGACGAAAAAACAAGGTCAACACGATAAATAAATCAGTAAAGGTTACATATAGATAGACACGTAAGTGGACGAATAGTTAAGAAGTCAGACAAACTAACAGACCAGCAAGCATACATTCTAACCGGGTAACAAATAGACAGACAGACAGTGACGTGGGGTAGACGACACCACTAAAAAAGAAAGAAAAAAAAGTGAAGAGCAGAGTGAGAGGAGGAGAATCAGTCGGACTTTGGAAATAAAAGAGGTTCTGCAGAAGTGGGCTTGTAAAGGTGAAGGTCCAACGGCAGTGACATGACCCTTGAGGGAGATGTCATTGAGAAGAAATGTTGTGTGGAATGATAACATGATGTTGATACACAATAAACATAAAACCATATAAATGAAGGAGACTGAACTCCTATTCTAGATAGTTCCATGTCTCTTACCACTTCTCTTCCCTATCCATAAAGTTTTATATTTTTCTCTGAAAACAACCAACTTTTTAAGCACTCATTACATGGTTATTAAATATATTCTATTCCTACGAAACATTGTGTAGAATGATATGGTGATGAAACATTATGAGCATAAAACCATAAGAATGGAGAAGACAGCAAAAGACCATATGGGCTACACTAAGCAGTTCCATGTTCCTTGGCATCTCTCATCTCTATCCATAAAGTTATCAAATCTTCTCTCCAGGCAACCAATTGTTTTAGTGCTCGCCACATAGTTACTAAGTTTATTCCATTCGTTAACTACACTGCTCGTAAACCAGTTGTTGCCTAGTTCCTTCCTAGGTATAATTTTGTCCCATTTAAATCTATTACTACGAGCCCTGCCCGCTGTCTCAATATGATGGCCTTGCTTGCATCACCCTTTTTAAAACCCTTGATTCATTTGAATGCCTTTATTAGATCACCCAGCACTCTTCGTCTTTCCAGAGAGTGTAAGTTAAGGTATCTAAGTTTGTCTTCGATGACAAGTATTGAATATAAACACATCAAGGTCCAACCTATGATATACCCCAAGCTCTGCAAATATATTTTGTTATTACATGAACACAATTCCGTTTCAGAAGTGTCTTATTTATTACGGAGGAACTACCTCAAGTAAGAACATTAAATGCACAACAAAAATAGAGTATTTGTATACTTCTGATATATACAAGATTAAACTAAATTCAAGCAAATACTAGTACAATCACGCAAAAGATAAATTACCGACGCTATGGCTTTCGGTGTGTATATATAATGGTTGCTGATAAACATTCATATACACTTCTACATAATATCTTATTCACAGTGTAATTTGTTTTCTTCTATGAAAATTACCCATCATCCCAAGCAACAAACATTTTATATGTTCAAAAATTATATGATGGATAAAAGATGTCAGAACGAAAGAGTAAGAGTTCAAGACTTCAATGTTTGGGTGCCTTCTGCAGAGCAAGGTACAGTGGATTGAAAATAAATAAATGAATAAGTAGAAGAAGACAATAGAAAGCTTTAACCCAGACCCCATTTGAAAAGCTTACCTTTGTTATATTTCTATTATAACCAAAAACTTAATAAGTATTTATAATACAACACTTAATAAAATGGAATGAGATGACGGTATGTGTTACAGACTTAATGATTAGTGTTATGTGTATATATCTATATGTTATGTGTGTTATGTGTGTTATGTGTATATATCTATATGTTACTCTTGTGTATTGTGGTTGACAACTTTTGGATATCCTTGCCCTTGGGTCGAATCTAATCATTTTGATTTGCCAGACCCAAATAGCCATTAAATGTACACATCTACGTTATGTCACAAGACACAGAGGTGGGGTAAGTTATTACGTTTGCATCAAAACCTAACAATCAGTTTGTTTTGCGTTGCTATAGGATACGGTGAGACACACAAGCTGTATTGAACAGGGAATAAAAATGTGCTCTACATAGCATCTAATCCCTTATGCACCAACCAATACTGATCTCATTTTACTGTCTAGCCTCAGCTTTTTTCGATCATCTTTGTAACATCTTTCGACAAGAAAAATATACTATTTATTATCTGTACACTACAAGGTTCTTATTTGTCCATTTTATACATTTCTTATTTGCCTTAAATTTAGAAATTTGTGATTATTGGTATACCTGATACACTTTTGATAATAGATTCAGTCTCTGACACTTGCATAAGACCTGACACTGATAATTTGAAAAGTACCCTAAGTATCATAACCTCATTTCTTCCATATAAGGTACATAACAATCTAATTCATATTGCTTTTCTCTTGCTTAGAGTTCATTTAATGATTCAATGATTTTTTTCGCAGTCTCGATGTCTTTTACAGATTGAAATTATATTTTTCGACGTTTCCTCATGGTTTGTTTTTCATTAGATTTATTTTTACAATATACTCGTAATCCCCATCCTTACGTACATTACATATTTTCATCTTTATCATTATTTTGTTTTTGTTGAACTGATACATGTATAGATTTTAATCTAATTTCTGTATATTGTAAGTGTGTTTTTGATATGAAATTGTGCATTGTACTTTCCACTTAAGAATTCACTTTTGATCATCGTTTGTTTTTTATTAGATTTATTTTTACCATATAATCCCCACCTTTACGTACATTACATATTTTCATCTTTGTCATAAGTTTGTTTTTGTTGAACTGATACATTTATAGATTTTGATCTAATTTGTGTATATTGTAAGTGTGTTTTTGATATGAAATTGTGCATTGTACTTTCCACTTAAGAATTCATTTTTTATCATTAAAGTTTGTTTACCATTTTGAGCTTTCTCAGCTTTATTAGAGGTATTTATTTTCTTTGCTTTCTCCTTGGCTTCCATTTTTCTATCAGTTCTTGTAAGATCTTCTTCTTGTTGGTACATTCGTTGTGTTTGTATGCCATGTTATCACTCTCTAGCGCAGGGGTTCTCATTAGGGGTGAAATTCACCCCTAGGGGGGAATTTTGGGTTTTCTGGGGGTGATTTGTGACCACAGTCAGTTTACGCGGTGAGGAAAGCAATTATAGGTTTTGGCCTATCTGGCCTGTCACCTGGGCTGGAATTATACTAATATGGAAAAAATATATACTAATTTGGAAAAAAAATAAAAGGGTTTTTAGTAATATTTGCATATTATTTAGAATGCACTTTTTGAAACAGGCAATCTTGGAAAGGAGGGGGGAATGACATTCAGAAAATTGTTGAAAGGGGTGAATGGGCCAAGTAAGGCTTAGAACCCTTGCTCTAGCGTATTCTGAAGTTTATCAGGTATTTTTTAACATTCCCTTTGCCATAATATAATTCATGACAAAACCTGCCACATATCCCACTTTTTAAAGCTGTTTCCATGCACAGTCCACATTTTACTAACTCCGTATATTATTTTCTATCAATTTCTATCTCCATCGTTTCTCAATCCATTTCCTTCCCCATTTCATTTTTCTTACCTTTCTTCCTTTAGGGTTTTATTTTTTTTTTATATTATTTTCATTTTAAGTTTACACGTAAGAGAGAAAGATTTGATCAATTAAGCATTTTTAAGGACATCTTGTTATCCGCATTTGATCTCAATAGGATATATTAAAAAAAAAGTTTTCTCAAATATCATTTATGATTCTCAACCAATATGTTATCATGACCACTCAAATCCACACAAAAAATCACCAAACACCATAATGATTTTAATTGCGCGAAAATGACGTGTGTTTTAGACTACCGTCGTGTGATTATATTCGGATGAGAGTAGAGAGTGGAGAGTAGAGAGAAGAGAGTAGAGAGTAGAGAGTAGAGAGCTCAGTAGTTGCAGGATTAAAGATTATCTTCATTAAGCACGACGTGTTCAAAACGCTTCTCCGCTAAGCCCTTTTTTTATTATTAATCATGAATGGGTTCTCCATTGATAATCCTGGATATGATTTATAGTGTGATATAATAGCAATGAGCTAGTTTGTAATTACAATGAGTCGGCTGTGGCATAATCATAATAGATAGGATTTTGTCTTATGCATCCGATTACAGTCAAGAATCTAACATTATCTGCTTTAATTAATAGGACTCTCATGACAATTGAATCAATTTCTGGCGTCACGGAAGCTCATTAATTAGAGTGCATTGGTCGTGAGAACTTCCTACTATGGATGACATCAATGAGGATTGCGTAGAGGAGAAAGGCAGAACCCCACAGATGCATCAACTTGTCGGGGCAAAGAGAAATGTGAAAGAGATCCGAAACCCGGCAGAATAGCTCTGGGTCGATGCGAGATGTCATAAAGAGAGTTGCAATTGAAGCGAATTGAACATCGGGGTCAGAGGAATGAATCGCGAAGTAAAGAAAATGGGTTGAAGTGTGGAAGAGTCACAAAAGAAAGGCAAGGGACGTGATAGGATACTTAAGTGAAAAATGAGGTCAAATAAAACGAGAAGAGCTCTATAAGGTTCTTGAACCTCTTCCTTAAGGTACCTTTTGCCCAACGATGATCGTCAAACGATTATTTTGAGCACGATTTTTTTTTTATGGGGTTGTTTTGCTTCGAGCCACTGCTGCTAGAGTCACTAGAGCAAAGAATCAATACTCTAGAAAACCATTTAACGTTAATCATTGATCCATCAACGATTATCGTTGAGCGATAATTGTACCGAGCAGAACGTACCTTTAACGAAATGGCACCGCGGGATTAATAATCTGGAGGCCGTTTTGCTTGTAGCCACTGCCGCTACAGTCACTAGAGCAAAGAATCAATACTCTAGAAAATCATTTAACGCTAATCATTGATCCATCAACGATCATCGTTGAGCGACAATTGTACCGAGCAGAACGTACCTTTAACGAAATGGCACCGCGGGATTAATAATCTGGAGGCCGTTTTGCTTGTAGCCACTGACGCTACAGTCACTAGAGCAAAGAATCAATACTCTAGAAAATCATTTAACGCTAATCATTGATCCATCAACGATCATCGTTGAGCGACAATTGTACCGAGCAGAACGTACCTTTAACGAAATGGCACCGCGGGATTGATAATCTGGAGGCCGTTTTGCTTCTAGCCACTGACGCTACAGTCACTAGAGCAAAGAATCAATACTCTAGAAAATCATTTAACGCTAATCATTGATCCATCAACGATCATCGTTGAGCGATAATTGTACCGAGCAGAACGTACCTTTAACGAAATGGCACCGCGGGATTGATAATCTGGAGGTCACCAGAATCAAAAGCATAAACATCTTGAGCACGATCTTTTTAATGAGGCCGTTTTGCTTCTAGCCACTGACGCTACAGTCACTAGAGCAAAGAATCAATACTCTAGAAAATCTTTTAACGTTAATCATTGATCCATCAACGATAATCGTTGAGCGATAATTGTACCAAGCAGAACGTACTTTTAACGAAATGGCACCGCGGGAATTAATAATCTGGACGTCACCAGAATCAAAAGCAAAAGCATCAGCCGGTGCGAAAGAGGTTAATATTAGTACATGAACGAGATTAGATGTGCTGAGGTGGCCGTAAAAAGAGCATCTCAGCCAAGATCACTGGCCAGAGAAGACACTTGGAGGGAAACAATGGCCTAAGTAGAAGCTATCATAGAACATGTGTGATCACCATTGAACAGACGCAGGCTGTTCTACAAGAAACTATAACGTTAATGAGAACAGTCACCAGGCAGTACATCTGCAAAGAACGTAAAAAAACGACAAAAGATTATGCGCACATGTACGTAGACCATGAAACTCGACCATGCTATTATTGAAAAAGAAATAATAAGTCATATAGAAAATAAATGTAAAACTTTAGTTCAAAGTTGGGAAAGACCAGGATGGAGAAATATCACAGCATTAAGAGGGAAAACCCAGGAAGGAGAGGGGTGGGAGAAGAAAATAAATATGAGGGTACTCAAACTGGAAGGAGTGGCCGTAGGGCGCAAAAGTAGAGGTCCTATTTACAACGAGGAAGAAATGAGGGTAGGGGAGAAGGAGCCTAATGGAGGAGAAATAGGTTATGGGTAACAAGAGACGATGAATATCCAAATATGGGCAATATGTTGGCAAGAGAAGAGGGAGCAACAAAGGTTATAATGAAGAGAAAATAACGTGACAGCCAGAGGAGGGGGAAACAGCGAAAGAAGAGGACTGGAAAGGAGATATAAAGTAAAAGTGGAGCGGAGAGGGGGAGGGAAGAGGGCGCGGAAATATAAAGGTATATTGTTATAACCGAAATGGGAGACGGGCAACGGGAGAGAAGGAAAGATTGGAACCGGAGTGGATGTGGTTCAGAGAGTTGGCCGATGTTTCACAAGAGAAGTATCGTGTAGATTGACCCAAAAACAGGAACGACGCAAACGGAAAAGAAAAAATCGTCTTCAACGAGTAATGAAGAAGAATACATTGGATAGTTTGCTGTCGACTAAGGGATTATATCAGGCAATCTCAGCAAATATGGTAGGAAAAAAGTGATTATTTTGTCCAATGCAAAAGGCCAGACGTTAACAGAAGAGAGGAGTATGAAAAATGAAAGAGGCAAATGTGAAAGTGGACCGAGGTGCATGATATAATGGTAAATGGGATTTGTGTTGTAGCTGAGGTCGCCAGTTACATAAGATCTAGAAATATCCGTTCGTTTCATAAGTTGCCGGACATTCTTGTCACATTTCAACACGTATCTAGTAAGTATGGAACCATGAATACCTGTGTTTAAGTTGACTGATGACTTAATTATCCGAATTCATGTAAGATTATCTCCTTCCTTTATTTGAATGTAGAACAATGAATTGCACGTTTGCAAAGTTTCTTTTACAAAGGAAAGTATTACGCTTTTCACGTGAGTAAAATTCAAGTAAACTTAGTTTCCAAAATTGTAGATACCAAGATGTATTTTGCCATAAGGACAATAGCTGTATTTTGCTATAAGGACAATCACAGGTTCTACAATGGAATACGATTGAAAAGCACAACTAAAAAAGATCCTTCAGTCCATGACAAATTCGAATATCAAAATAACATAGAATCCCACTAAGACTTTTGTTTAGTTGTCAAGGTTTTAGAATTACACATGACAGCATCGAAGAGAATCGAATTTCAATAGCTTACGTGCTATATTGATGATTATTTTTGCATATTCTGTCGTTAAATTTTTATCATGAAAGAAGGATAGTAATACCACTTCTTCACTTTGTGTAAATCACTTCAAATGCAAACCACTGATATGGGCAGAGTTGATAAAAAAATGATACTTGTAGAGTTTAATTCACTCTGAGAGAGGAATTTCCTCGGTGGTTGCTCTTAATTGGGACATATGAAACAATATTGTTCTACATCTGAGAATCCTAAGTGGAATCTGAAGGAGATTCCCACGTCCATTGGCTGCCACGCATAGAAAAGAGAGATTTGATTGGCCACGATAAAAAAAAAAAAAAAAAATATTCAACGACACTACTAATGTGAATTTGAAGATAGTATTAAGGTCGTTAAACATATGGTTTTATGTAATACATCTTTAACAACTAACAATATTTAACATCACGTTAGGTTTAAACATGTTAGAATCAGCAGTGCTTAACATCACGTGATTTGGAACACAATAGCAGGAACGAAATTAAAAACGGTGCAATATGCTCGGGCGTTTGTGTTTATATGAGATGTGTTATGATCGTCTGAATGAGGTCATGATTCACATTAATGAAGAAAGCCGAGGTTCTAATGGAGTCTTTGAGACGAAATCATCTTCCGGTGGGTGACCACGGACAGAGAACTCTTGTGAACGAGGAGGAAAGGAATTCTGAGGAAGGAATATAACCGGGAGACAATATGAGAGCATAGCCTAAGTATGAAAATATTCAAACAGAGGGAAAGGGACCCATAACATACTTAATTGGTACTTCTCATACTTGTTTTTCAAGAAATCGAGACGGATATTGAGTCGTCTCAGAAACTGTAAAACTAGGTGTCTTCAAGAAGTGGATGGACGTTTGTAATTCTGGTATGAACATATAACTTGAAGATAATTATGTCAAGGTGAGGCAATGAGAGATAATAAACAGAAAAGGAATATGGGGCGATTGGAGTAAACTTTCTAATGTTTCTGCAATTGGTCCTGATTGACATATTCCCCATACATACAGTGAGGAAGCGCACACACACACACACACACACACACACACACACACACACACACACACACACACACACACACACACACACACACACACACACACACACACACACACACACACACACACACACACACACACACACACACACACACACACACACACACACACACACACACACACACACACACACACACACACACACACACACACACACACACACACACACACACACACACACACACGCACACACGCACACACGCACACACGCACACGCACTCACACACATCTTACAATTCTATCTCCTTTTTAAATATCTTATTTTGACTGACTGCCTATTGTTGACCCTCCATTCTTATTACCCATTTCTTTTGTTTTTATTTTCCTTATTAATTTTTGCTTACTTCTCTATTCTGTGACTTCTTATGGCCTTCTTTATCTTTCTCTCTTTTTCCTCCCCTCCTCTCCTCTTCCTCCCTTTCTGTCCTCTTCTTCCCCTCCGTTTCCTCTTTTTTCTTTTTTCTTCCCTGCTCTCTATCCTCCTATTTTATAGTTTTCTTCTGTTTCTTGTTCTCATTTTTCTATTCCTTTTCCTTTTCTTCTCTTGCTCTTCCTATCCTTACTTCTACTTCTTCTCTTTTTTTTCTTCTCGTCCTTATTATCCATTTATTCCTCCCCATCCTTCTTTTTTCCTCTTTATTTTTAATAATTTCTTCTTCTTTTTCATTCTTAGTTCATCTTCTTTTTTCTTCCTTATCCTTCTAAAATGTATTCTTCTCCACCTCTTCTTCTCTCTCTTTTATTGTCTCTCTCCTTGCATTTCTCCGGCCTTTAATTTCGCACCGGTAACCTTACCCGCGCGTCTCTTCCTCCTCCTCCTCCTCCTCCTCCTCCTCCTCCTCTTCCTCTTCCTCTTCATTTACCCTTTCCTCTCTCCTTTCGTCGTGTCTGATTTCCACCATTTCCGCCTTTGCTAATTCTTTCCTGTGCTTCTTTTCTTCCCTTTTCTTCGAGTCCTACCATTTTCTCCTCTTCCTTCCTCTCCTCTTTTCTCTTCTGTCTTCTTTGATTTTCTTGTCATCCTCTCCACCCCTATTTTTTTTTTTACTTCGTTTTTATTTCTTTTTCGTTTCCTTTTTCTTTTTCCTATTTTTTCCCTTTTCTCTTTCCCCTCCCCCCTTTCCCCTTTCTCTTTCTCATTCTGTTCCTTCTCCTTTTTGCCTTATTCTCCATCTTCGTCTTTCTTCTTCTTTCGCCCTTGGCAT
>NC_134800.1:16153380-16163380 GCF_046742065.1 Oratosquilla oratoria
GACAACTGAAACTGACGGAATTCTATTCCCTGAGTCCTGTTATCTGTGACACCTAGCATCTTCATGGCTTCCTAATGGGCCCAGAAAGGAGATTTTCTCCTGGGAAGGTTGGGAAGTAGACAACAGCGAATTTCGAGGAAGTGTTTAGGCACATGAAGGAAAATGTTGAAACAAAATTCCTGATGCCTGAGGAAGAGGTGGAAATTTTAGAGGGAACTAGACTGCGACGAGAACATTCGTATAAGGAAGACTGGGAAGAAATACATAAACCATAGAAGGAGAGAAATTTGTCATGGATGGAAAGAATGAGATTTGGAGAGACTGGTGAGATAAAAAATCATCACACAACAGCGGGCCGAGAAACAAACATACGTTGAGAACAAAGGAAAGAGAGAGAGAGAAAAAAGAGAGAGATAGGGAGAGAGAGATAGATAGATAGATAAATAGAGAGAGAGAGAGAGGGAGAGAGAGAGAGAGAGAGAGAGAGAGAGAGAGGAGACGAACAGGAGAGGACAATAAAATATCATAAATGGTGGGAAAAAAAGGTAAAGAAAAGCAAAAAAATTTTGTATTAAAGGAAGAGGAGAATATGAAATATACACGGTACCTTGGAGTATATTTACAATATGCGGCATGGTAGTGAAGACCTAACTGGTGTATATACTATAATTACATCTGTCATGAAAATAAAATAAAATATTACAACTTTTATCATATAAAAAATAAACAAGGACAACGAGTACAAGAAGATATAAGTGAGCAATAATGAATTCATTGCATTGAACAGATAAATCCAAAATTCAAAACCAAGAAGAAATAATGATGAAAAAGAATAAACAGAAACTGATATCTTAAGAAACATCGTGATGCACAGGGAAGATAGGTTTGATCAAATATATTCTAGATTAAATCTGCACAAATTACGAGATGAGTAATAAGAAATTGAAACTACAAGGGGCTAAAAAAATAATAAATAAATATATAAATAGATAAAATAGATAAATAAATAAAAATAATAAATACATAAACAGAGGTAGAAAAAAATATAGAAGTAAAAGTTATAGTGGCAGAACACAGGGCCAACGTAAGAAAGAAGAAATATCACAGAAGAAGCAGAGGGGAGAAGCAGAGGGGGGAAAGGGAAAGTATTGAAGAGGAAAAGATAAGAAAGAAGTACGAGATGAGAAGGATAAGATCAGAGGAAATAGAAGGGGCAACGAGAGAATGATGGAGGAGAGTAAGAGAGAATGGCCGAGAAGCAAAACAAGAAAGATAACGAATTAAGATCAAGGTTGGAATAGATGAAGAATTGGGAGTTGCAGAAGTGCGGGACAAAACTCAGATAAACTTCTGATGAATGCAAGATGTAGTATGTGGCACATCGATTTAAAAAAGTGGAAATATGGCTGACAATGACAAAAGAAAACGCAGACAATTATCGTAATAATAAAAAAAAATATGTGAGCACATACACACACACACTAATTCAAAAACACATATGTCAATATCCGTGCTTAAGAATCATTTATGCTGGTGATTGTTACGTTCAACATTGTCGGGACCAAATGAATTAATTAAGACTAAAAGAGCAACATGCAAGACCACATTGTTATACACTTGTGGAATCCACTTCTTGGAATGAGGGCAAGGCATGTCAAGAGCAAACCTGTCTCGCTCAATTGTCCCTCTGTCAGGACAGAACAGGACAGAACAGGACACAGGCGCAAGCTTTAGCATCCTTGTTCATTTTACCTCAGTGGCCTTTGTTATATCAAGCCATTAAGAACTGGAGTTTATTGGTTCCTGTTTTTTTTCTGGAAATTGTTATTTTAGGCGTGAAATACGACTTTATGATATGAAAAATTAAATCAAAGAAATATTCTTCGGGTAGAATGTCTTGCATCACTTGATATAGAATATAAATAGTTATTGTTTCTACTTTAACTGTACAAGGTACAAAGGGTAATATCTTGTCGACCATACTTTGTCCATATAACAATGATATAGATAATAAAGACTATGATTCTTCCCCATAAGATTCCTTTAATAAAATGAATCTTTTGGTTCTTCCCTTTCATTCTAATTTGGGGCATCTTCCTCGTGTCCTTAAGTTTTTTAATGTTAATGTTGTATTTAGAAACAATACAATGAAAGAACTTCTCATCAAGAATTCGCCTGATAATTCGGCGGGTTGTATCTATAGTATTCCTTGCAAGAATTGCAATTCTTGTTACATTAGTCAGACTGGTAAGGGATTAAAATTTAGGTTGAACCAGCACAAGTATAGTGTCCGTACTGACCAGTCGTCAAGTGGGATTTTTGCTCACATTAGAGACTACAACCATTGGATTGATTGGGACAATTCCCAAGAAATTGTTTCATGTAGTTCCTATTTGGTAAGGAATATAATTGAATCGTGTCTCATTAAAAAAAAAAATCTTTCAATGAGAATCTCAATTTAAGCACTGATCTTTTCAAACTAGTTAATTTTGTCATCAACTAAATTGTAGGACAATGTCACAAAGCCCCGCCTTAGCCATCTTGTATGACCTTTTATCACATGTGTCAATTGTCATTCACTCTGTTTATTCATTTTTGTTATCATCATTATTTTTCAATTTCTATTATTTCTATTTTTGTTTCTTTGTAAGACAATCATTATGTATTTATGATGAGTGACCTCTCCTGTTCTCTACACTATTGTATGTAATTATAATTTGTCTCAAAGTAACAACTTAAGAACATGAAATGCATTTTTTTTAACAAAACATATTCTATATGTTGCCTCTAGAGTTTTAACGAGTGTCGGTTATCCCACTACAAAACATCTAACGTAATCTGAATTTAATGAAAAATTCTACGAGGGTGACACTAGTTGATGAATAACACAGCCGAGTAATTTAAAAAAGAAAAGAAAGAAATGGGAGTAGAAGAAGAAGAAGAAGAAGAAAACGAGGAGTAGGAAGAGGAAGGGAAGAAAAAAAGAGGACGAGGAAGAAGAGTGGGAAAAGGAAATAGTACTAAAATAGTTAATAAATAAAATAGAAAATAAAGATGGAGACGAAGACAAACGATGAGAAAGGAAAGGAAGAAAGAAAGGAAGAAAAATAATTGAAGAGGCAGAGGAAGAAAAGAAAATCCAAAGTTGCCACGCGCTACTTGGATGTTTGCCTAGTTGAATTTTAAAACTAGAAGTTTATTCCTATTCGTTGACTATACTATTGTTAAAGTTGTCACTACTTGGCTTGTGGTCAAAGATACACCACCATATTTGCGCCTTTTGTTTCTTCTTTGTGTGCTGAAACTTTCTAAGACAAGAATATTTTAGAGGGTAATACATACATATATATATACATATATATAGATATATATATACAAATATTTATATATATATATGTATATATATGTATATATATATATGTATATATATATGTATATATGTATATATATATATATGTATATATATATATATATGTATATATACTGTTCATACGTACATAACATAAAAGTATATATATGTACAGTATACGATGTTGAAGGGCAAAGATGATTCACTTTTAATTATTTAATTTCTTGAATTTTCTATACAGCGCACAGTTTTCCTGTCTCCTTCGTTGATATTTCTGAGTAGTTCTCATATTGTCACTGACAAATCGGATCTTCCTGGTTCCATCATAGGGGCGATGTGATTAGCAGAGTCTGTGAAGGTTATTGGAATGTCTGTGAAAAGAGGTCTACGTTGATTGGTTACCAGGGACCAATGAGGGGGGTCTTGGGTTAATGAATGTTTGTTGGAGCTTTCCCAGTATGTGTGGTTGATCTGCCAGGGCCCAGTCGCCTCATAGAAGGCAAGGATTGCATATACTCGACATGGACGTCATGTTGGGTTGTTTTGTTCGAGGGTAGATGGCTTCTAGGAATAGTAACTTGCGAGGATCTGATTTTTTATCCATGATTGTTGTGCTCGTATCTAGATATTTCATTGATAATGTTTGGATGTGCGAGGTGGTGTAATGTGTCTTATTGGATCCATTGGATTGATAGAAGATTAAGCGTCGTTTTAGTTTAACACGACGTATGTGTGTTTGTGTGTGTGTGTGTGTGTGTGTGTGTGTGTGTGTGTGTGTGTGTGTGTGTGTGTGTGTGTGTGTGTGTGTGTGTGTGTGTGTGTGTGTGTCTGTGTGTGTGTGTGTGTGTGTGTGTGTGTGTGTGTGTGTGTGTGTGTGTGTGTCTGTGTGTGTGTGTGTGTGTGTGTGTGTGTGTGTGTGTGTGTGTGTGTGTGTGTGTGTGTGTGTGTGTGTGTGTGTGTGTGTGTGTGTGTGTGTGTGTGTGTGTGTGTGTGTGTGTATACGTGTGCATTTGTGTATGTGTCACGTGTGTGCGTGTCACATGTGTGTGTGTGTCACGTGTGTGTGTGTGTGTGTGTGTGTGTGTGTGTGTGTGTGTGTGTGTGTGTGTGTGTGTGTGTGTGTGTGTGTGTGTGTGTGTGTGTGTGTGTGTGTGTGTGTGTGTGTGTGTGTGTGTGTGTGTGTGTGTGTGTGTGTGTGTGTGTGTGTGTGTGTGTGTGTGTGTGTGTGTGTGTGTGTGTGTGTGTGTGTGTGTGTGTGTGTGTGTGTATGTGTGTGTGTGTGTGTGTATGTGTGTGTGTATCAATACTTAAACATGTGTTTGCATGTATCCGTATAATACACTACAAAAATGAAGCGACCTTTGCCAAAATGCATGTACGAAGTCTGGTACTTCTGGAGCAAAGCAATGACTCCAACTTTCTACACCGCTCCTGTCTCATCACGAAGGAATGAAAACAACCGAAGTGTTCTTATAGCGATTAGGTCATTTTTACAAAACGCTGTACTAGTATTTGCTGTCACCACTACATATAATTGAATGTAAATGTCTTTGTTGTACGTTGGATGAACAATAACAACGAGAAATTGCATGCAGGCAAACGAAATTGGGTGAAAAGAAATAATGATAAAAAAAAAAAATCAGCCAAAGAAGCCCTTTCTTACAAAATCCTCTCCAACGGAAACACTTATATGGGAACATCGCCCTCTTCACTATAATCAAGTTCCATGCAGCGATAAATTTTACAAGTCCATAACCCTTTTATGCCATATGTTAAACATTTACAAATAGAACGAACTAAAATAAAAAATGAAAACATGTGAACGTGGGAACTTTAGGTCCATATCAAGATCTGGTGGAAATAAAAACAGAAAGAAATCGAATGAAAAAATAAAAAAAGCATAGCCAAGGAAAGAAAACAAATAAAATCCAAGAACCAGTTAACAGCCATTACAGTATTATGCTCAAGTGTATGTTAGAGTAAATTTCGGGACTCTGAGCAGTACTATAATAAACTGCCTAGATGGAAAGTTAATATGCTGTTGTCATAGTTTTGTTGTCAGTTTTCCCTCACTTCCTCCCGTCACTTTGAACAAGATCTGCGTCTCCGGAGACTTTGCCTTCCTCGTCGATAGTTTTCTTATCATCTTTATCTTTCTGAACTTCAGAAAACTTCAGGTTTTAACATGATTCTTAGCCGACGTCCAACTTTTACAGAATTTCTTCACAAATGTGGTTCATAACACACATTATACCCAGACATAATAAGAAAATAAAGAAATGATCTTATCATGTTCTAACATCTTGTAAACAACATTCACGTTCATTTCCGTCTCTGTTCAGGTCAGCTGATTTTATTTATTTATTTATTTATCTATTTGTTTTTTTATTTACTGATTTATTCATTTATTTGATTATTCACTTATAAATTTATTTATTTATCTATTTATTTATATATTTATTTATTTATTTATCTATACATTTGCCTATTTATTTATTTATTTACTTATATATTTATTCATTTATTTGTTTATTTATTTATTTATTTGTTTATATATTTGTCTATTTACTTATTTTTTATTTTTTATTTAATTATTATTTATCTATTTATTCATCTATTTATTTATTTATTCGTTTGTTTATTCATTTGTTTATCTGTTTCTCTATTATCAATTTTTATTTATCTATCTGTTTACTCATATATATATTCATTTATTTATTAATTTATTCTATTTTCTATTTAATCGTATATTATTTAATCATATATTAATTTTTGTCACGAACTTTCTAACCTTGATATTGGAAAGAGAAGCTCTCGCCCATTCTGATATATTCAAAACATAAAAACAGAAAAATCGTATCTTTGAACGATAACATGAGTCCAAGGCTAAACATTTTATCACAATTTACAAAAAAAAATTAATAATAATACAATAAAATCAGAAACCAAGATACTTAGATCTTCGCACTTGTAAAGGTCGATGCGATTATCATCACACGAGTGTCTAGAGCACTAATCGTTTTTGAATGGGGTTGTTTTGCTTCGAGCGACTACTTCTAGTGTTTCTAAAAACAAAGCATTGGTACTCTAGAAAATCGTTAAACGATCATCGTTGAACGATCATTGTTGAGCAATAATCGTACCGAGTAATGCGTATCTTAAGAGAGGAGTCGTACGTCCCGACCCTTTTGTGTTATCCTCTTCTGTATCGTCTCGATTCATCATTGTACACACTTTCCCTTCCCCCGCGGCTGTCGCCATCGTCCCAGTCAATCCTTTCAATCCAGTCAATCGCCCCATGTACAGTGGATTCTCCTTCCCCGGGTGATTTCCAAGAAGCACCATTACATCCACTCAACTCCACTTCACTCCTCTGCAATCCATTGCAAAGGAGATTATCATGCATACACCCTCCATTCCTCCTCCGTCCTCCTCCACTTCATCCACCTCCAGTTTAGCTATTCAGAGAGTAAATCATTCTTTTATGCCTCATTCACAAGCACATTCACCAAAGTGAGATTTCCGCCGACCCCAACCATCCACCATTTCCACCATCCCCTCATCTTCATCCTTACACGATCAACTATCCCCTCTCCCCTCTTTTCCTAGCCCCTTATCTCCCCTCTCTTATCCTCCTCATTTCCCCTCTCTTCCCCTTTTCCCAGTTTCCCTCATTACACCAATCCTCCCTTTCCCTTTCTCTTTCCTCTTCTTTTTCGACTAACTCTACCTTGCCCATTCCTCTCTTCCCCTTCCATCTTCCTCTTCTCCATTTTCTCCCCTTCCCGCCCATTCTCTCCCCCCCCTGTACCCTCCTTTAACCCCACCCTATCCCCCATTTTAACTGCTCAGGTTAAATACGTCTTTGATTGTAAAATCTTTTTGGGCCAACTTGTATCATGTTATTGTTGCAACACCAGGAATCTTAACAACGGAAAGGCAACCTGGTAAAACAAGAAAATGAAGAAAAGGGAGGCAAGGTTCATGACAACCAGGAAGAAAAAAAAAAAATCAAAAGAGTATTAGAAAAAGAAAGGAAGAAAATGTAAAAGAGACGCACACTACCCCCACCAGAAAAAAGAAAAAAAAAAGAAAAAAAAAATGCAGTAAAAGGAGAGAATCATGAAAAAGAAGAATAAAGAGGAAGAGGAATAGGAAAAGGAGGAGGAAGAGGAGGAGGAGGAAAAGGAGGAGGAAGAGGAAGAAATAAAGGAGAGCGGTTAGAAGGTAGCAAAAAAAAAAGACAACAAATGGAAAAGAAAGAGAACAAAAGAATAAATGTGAAAAAGAACAGAGACGGATAAGAAAGATAATAATGAAGAGGTTGCCAAAGTCAAAAGACATAAATCCACTCCCACCCATTTCATCCCCACATACTCCACTCCCATTTACCACCCCTTCCTTCCTCTTTTTTTGGCCCCTCATGGATGACGGGTTATCCTTGCATCTCGCCCACTGCTCTGGATCAGAAGCAGTGCAGCAAGACACAGCACATCTACAGCAATGTTGCTTCATTTAATCGGCGACCTCCCTTCTCCGTTCCTTCACGCCCTGTCCGGGACTCGTCCTCAGGGGAAACAATGGGAGATAGAGATCACATGGTCTTAATATACTAGTAGCTACGCCCGCCGGGGGGACGCGGTAACCTGTCATAGGGGGGGAGGAGAAGGCAGGCGCTATGACCTGAGTCAAGAGAGAGTGTGTGGTGGTGGAGGGGGAGAAGGTAGGCGCTGTGACCTGGGTCAAGCGAGAGTGTGCGCTTGACCGCGGTCACAGCGCCTACCTTCTCCCCCTCCACCACCACACCCTCTCGCTTGACCCAGGTCATAGCGCCTGCCTTCTCGACCCCCCCCCCCCCCATGATAGGTTACCGCGTCCCCCCGGCGGGCATAGCTACTAGTATATTAAGACCATGTGATCTCTGTATCCCATTGTATCCCCTGAGGACGAGTCCCGGACAGGACTCGAAACGTCGGGAATAGATTTCCTACTCCTGAGTCTGGTGTTTTCTACGTTTCCACCATTATGGTCCCCGGACTCCAGTTTTATTCGTACACATATATATATATACATACATATACATATGCAAAGTAGACCACTTGGAAAAAGAAACTAACGAAGCAGAGCGCTTTCGTATATTACATCTTCAGTGCAACAAGTTTGTTGCACTGAAGATGTAATATACGAAAGTGCTCTGCTTCGTTAGTTTCTTTTTCCTAGTGGTCTACTTTGCATAAGTGAACACACGTGTTCTTATTAGCATACATACATATATATATATAATATATATATATATATATATATGTATAAGTATATATATATATATATATATATTCATATATATACATATATATATATATATGTATGTATATGTGTATATATGTATATATATATATACATACATATATATATGTTATATACAAGTATATATATATATATATATGTATATATATACTATATATATTATATAATATATTATATATATATATATATATATATATATATATATAGTACATATATGTATATTTTGCAGTATTTCACAAATGACAATTAAATATGATTTGCAGAAAAAAACACTGGTAAATAAGAAACGTAGTCCGAACGTTTTCGTCTATTTAAGACATCATCAAGGGAATACAGAAAATGAGATACAGACAGTATATATACAGAAGTAAAGACAAAATTAGGGAACACGGGAAAAAGTATCACGCAAGCCTGAGAAAATTGCCAACAGTCCTCAGGTCACAGATGGACCAAATGTCCGAGCAGGAAAACATGTAACGATTTTCTTGATAACTTTATTTCAAAGAAAATCGTTACATGTTTTCCTGCTCGGACATTTGGTCCATCTGTGACCTGAGGACTGTTGGCAATTTTCTCAGGCTTGCGTGATACTTTTTCCCGTGTTCCCTAATTTTGTCTTTACTTCTGTATATATACTGTCTGTATCTCATTTTCTGTATTCCCTTGATGATGTCTTAAATAGACGAAAACGTTCGGACTACGTTTCTTATTTACCAGTGGTTTTTTCTGCAAAATATATACATATATGTATATATATACATATATATATATATACATATATGTATATATATACATATATGTATATATATACATATATACATATATATACACAGATATACATACACATACATATATATATATACACATACACTCGTTAATATAGGTAATAAGGCTGGAAGCAGTGAGAAAGAGTAAACCGGTACAAAGGGAAGAGGCATTGGGAAAGAGAGCAGACCAAAGGACGGCGTGAAGGAGAGTGAGTAAGAGATATGAAAGGAAACGAAGAAGAGGAGGTGGAGCGTTAGAAGAAGAGAAAAAAGGGGACAAGAGAAAGATCCAAAGAGAAAAATAATGAGTGGAGAAGAAAGAAGAGAAAACAAAGAAACTGGAGGAAGGGGAGACAAGGGAATAAGGAGAGGAAAAGGAGGCGAATAAGGAGAATAAGTAGATGGAGAAAGTAGAGAGGGTGGAGAAGGAAGAGAAGTAGGAAGAAGAAAGTAGAAGAAAGAAGGGAAAGGAGAAGAAGAAAAGGAATAGAGGGAGTAGAAAGCGAAGAAGGAGAAAGAGAGAAGAGGAGATGAAGAAGGAAGTACAGGGAAATGAGGAGGAGAAAGAAGAATAGAGAAA
>NC_134800.1:16170880-16175880 GCF_046742065.1 Oratosquilla oratoria
GTGGCAACGCAATTTTTTTTACGATCTTTTTTCATATAATAAGAGAATTCGTGTTTATAGGAATGTGTAGGCTCAAAAAGGAAATAAATATTTCCATAGGTAGTATAAATCACAGGTCAGTTTTAGGTGTTCCACAATATTACGTCGCCGTCTTGAAAGGTTTAAAGACTTCAGAATGCCGTGGGAGAAGGGGGAGGGGTTGGCGACCTGTTCCAACAGGTGGCAAATATCAGGGGCTTGTGAATCCGCGGGAAGGAGACATCCAAGAAAAGGTTACTAGTTTTCAATAAGGTCGGGTAACACAAGCAAAGACAGGATGGGCAAATAAAAGTTGGCCATAGTCTTCCATTTTAAATGACGTTTCGACTATATGGAGTCATCTTCAGAATGTTACAAATAAATCTAACATAGTTTACACAGTTACATATTAAACAATGGCAGAGAAGTACAGAGAACTTGGGATTATATACTGGCTAAGGGAGAGGGAGGAGGGTGGTCAGGGGGAATTAGAGAGAGAGAGGGTAGGGGTACAATTCGGGCCACCTCATTGGCGACGTGCGGAGGGGAAAGAAGAGGGCTCGGGAGATGAGGTTTTGTCCTGGGACAAGCATTGAAAAGAGGTATACTGGGAATCATATTAGATTGAATATTAATGGCAGAGGCTTGTTTCCTTATAAGGATAGCTTCCAACATTTTCAATTCCTTTTATTTGTTGCATTGTGTGGCTACCCTGGTGTTATTGACGATGGTCTTCCTATCAATTTTAGCCTGATTGTGTTGTTAATGGTGGAGTCGGATTGCCCCTTGTAAATGGAGAGACAACCGCCTGCTAAGATAACATGCCGTATATCCAATGTAACTGAAATTGCGGGGTGCACAGTCCCCAGAAGTACAGCGATAGTCATATATTACACTGGTTTTGGACAAAATCCCACGGTTAGCGGACAGATTATTCTTCATTGCCAGGGAACAAGAACGAGGGCTGTCATAGAAAATTATCACCTTTAACCTGTTATGTTCATTCACAGGTATACAATTTCTATAGATGATGTAATTGATACATTTCTCATATTGACAGTAAGAACTAGAAAAGGTGCTTCTACAGAATACTGTGACCGTATTTGTTTGATCCACAGTTTGATAAACATATTACGTTCAAGTCAAAGTCATGGTTTGAGTAACCATTGTTTACCAGCATTTGTCTCAAATATTTAAGTTCACAATGGAGCATGTGCCACGAAGAACAAACAGAAATATCCCCTCGGAAATATGCTCTAATCACACCTTAATTGTAGCTCAGTGAACATTCTCCAAGACCATTCATACATTTACCAGCATCAGTGGGTTTGCCATAAATATAAATTGAAAAACTATCTGATGCAGCTTCCATCAAGAAAGGGCATTTTGTTACTAACATTGAGTTCTACTGTAAGTTGTAACACACTTGAAATTTGGCTCAGAGCTCTTTAAGCATGTGAACATTCTCAACACATACAAAACTGTCATCTACGTACCTAAGGTATAAACGCGGTTTCACCTTTATGGGTGCCAAAACCTCATTTTTCACGAAGAACATAAAAGCCTGCGCATAGAGAACTCCTAACGGAGAATCCATAGCTACGCCATCAAGCTATCCGAAGGTTTAGGGGATAGCCAACGCGCCTCCATACAACCGGTATAATTTCTTCAAGATGTGAGTATATCCACCTTGGAAATGGATGGTCACAACAGTAACGAGTCCACTCAGTGTGTTCTGCCTCAATTTGATGTCCAGGAAAAGGTTATCATAAAGAATGGTGGTATCCACAAGTTCTGCACAGAGGGCCTGAAACTGATGTTTTATATATATATATATATATATACATATACATATATATATATATATTTTTACATATAATATATATATATATACGTATATGTATGTATATATATATATATATATATGTATATATATATATACGTATATGTATATATATATATATAAATATATACATATATGTATATATGTATGTACATATATATATATGTGTGTATATATATACATATATATATATATATATATATATATATATAGATATATTTTCTTTATCAACCACAATGCACTTTAATTCTAAGCTATCAACATCAGACAAACCGTGGAGGCACATGCAGACAATGAAACGTGGTACGCCCGAGGACTCGAACCCTATGCGGTGAGAACGTTTCCAGTGCCGTATTAACTATTAGACCAATAATCACGAAGAACACACAGAACACGTTTATATGTGGAGATCTCATTTAATTCCTTCCAAACGTTGATACATGCAATGGTAAACAAACAAATTGCGTTACTTGGAGATCAGATGACCGAACACTTCGACCTGTATTTGTCTCGTGTTGCTTAGCAAAATACATGAAGACACCGAGGGCGTAATCAGAAGTTTTCGGATCTTGCATCTGTCTAGTCGTGGGTCCGATTCCCGAATTTCTATCCAATTGCCAGCAGTGACTGTTACCTGCCCCATCAGTCTAAGCACACAATAGAGCAAAGGGGACATACTAGGCCGCAGCTACTCATCGCCTCCTGGCGTACGCCCCTCAATTTTACAAAATAAAAGAGATTAACCTTGCTTAACTACAAATACTGCAAAATCAATCTTAATTTGCTGATATTCACATACTTTGAAATAGTTAATGAATTTCTATGTAGCAATAAGCTAATTTGTTCTAATTGGTTGGGAGGATGAAATGAACTCTTTATATAATCTCCCTAATGATGCATATTTGTTTTCACATAATAACAAAACATTGTTTCAATGCAGCATATCACATTCTGAATTAACTTTTACTTACATTTTATCTGTTGGTAATTCATATCTTTGATGCAAGACAATTGCCAGCTGAAACTAAATCCTTCGTATACTTTCTTCTGTAATACTGCGGAATGTTGTCTTGTGATTCCAAATCTCACTGAATGACATTTTTTCTTTATTTCCTACTCTTGTGTACATACTACAAAAAAAATTCGTTATTTCCTACTCTTGTGTACATTCTGCAAAACATTTTTATCTTTATTTCCTACTCATGTGTACATTCTGCAAAACATTTTTTTTCTTTATTTCCTACTCTTTTGTACATTCTGCAAATATTTTTTTTATTTCCTACTCTTGTGTACATTCTGCAAAGAATTTTTTCTTTATTTCCTACTCTTGTGTACATTCTGCAAAAAAAAAAATTCTTTATTTCTTTCTCATATGTACATTCTGCAAAACATTTTTTCTTTATTTTCCACTCATGTGTACATTCTGCAAAACATTTTTTTCTTTATTTTCTCCTCTTGTGTACATTCTGCAAAACATTTTTTTCCTTTATTTCCTACTCATGTGTACATTATGCAAAACATTTTTTCTTTATTTTCCACTCATGTGTACATTCTGCAAAACATTTTTTTCTTTATTTCCTCCTCTTGTGTACATTCTGCAAAACATTTTTTCCTTTATTTCCTACTCATGTGTACATTATGCAAAAAAAAATTCTTTATTTCCTACTCATGTGTACGTTCTACAAAACATTTTTTTTTATTTCCTACTCTTGTGTACATTCTGCAAAACATTTTTTTCTTTGTATCTTACTCATGTGTACATTCTGCAAAACATTTTTTTTTTATTTCCTACTCTTTTGTACATTCTGCAAAGAAAAAATCTTTATTTCCTACTCTTGTGTACATTCTGCAAAACATTTTGTTCTTTATTTCCTACTCATGTGTACGTTCTGCAAAAAAAAATCTTTATTTCCTACTCTTGTGTACATTCTGCAATTTTTTTTCTTACTCTTGTGTACATTCTGCAAAAAAAATCCTTTATTTGCTACTCATGTGTACATTCTGCAAAACATTTTTTTTTTCTTTATTTCCAACTCATGTGTACATTCTGCAAAACTTTTTTCTTTATTTACTACTCTTATGTACATTCTGCAAAACATTTTTTTCTTTATTTCCTACTCTTGTGTACATTCTGCAAAGACACTTTCTTTTAACTTAGTTAAAATAAACAAACTGTATATACCAAGTGACAATTAAACATGTTGCTGTTAGTAAAATCTCCTTTAAGAAAATGATGTCAGACTTCCAAACGAATTGTCGAAGAGTATAATGTTTACTCTATGCTGTTGCTGTTTACTATGTTTATTGAAAAACAAATGAAAACCAATTCTCATCTGGTTATGAACCAACGTATCAATAGTTTCTGTTTCAGAACTAAAGTCAGCATAAATGTATTCGTCACAAATAAAAGAATATGTAGATAAACGAATATATGAAGAAAAAGAATGTACATACATACATATACCAAGGCTTTTCCCCCTTACAAGGGAGGTAGCCAAAAAGGAAAAGGCATAAAATCATTCCCACCCATTCCATCCCTGAATACACTCCGCACCCCTTCACCTTCCCTCTTATCTTAGCACCTCCTGGATGACGGATCATCCCTGCACCTTGTAAAAGAAGAAAAATGTAAAAAAAAAAAAAAAAAAAAAGGGTTTAAACCTCCGACACACAAGGAGTTTACCTTTATTTAAAGAAAATTGAACGGAGGTAAACAAAAGGATCAAACAAGTCGATTAGATAATTCACAGATTTAATTGAGGTGAATGTTTACCCTTAAGAGAAGCGTTTACCTAACTGGGATAGGTGTGGGATAGGGTGGGGGGGGGAGGTGATATGGTAGTTTTGGAGAGATAGAAAAAGAGTAAAAAAAAAAAATTAGGAAACCAAGAAGACAATATGAAAACAAACAAAAGGACTCTACTATAATATATAGTGTTTAACATGTATGTGTGTGCTTATGTGTCTTGATCATGCGCAAATGAATACGTAAACGCCAACAAATATGGAAGTTTTCCCAATGTATTTTCCAAGATGCTTACAGAAAAAATATGGTCATTAGAAGTAGCACAAAAGGGATTAACCATTCAGGGATTTTCTGGGTTGTTCAACAGAATATTCATCAAAAAACTATTTCCAG
>NC_134800.1:16188380-16193846 GCF_046742065.1 Oratosquilla oratoria
CCGTCTGGAGTATTAGCTGCATGTTATTGTGGCAAAGTAGCATGCAGTTGATACTTTTGGGTCTATATGGGGCGCCCCTACGGACCAGAGCCACACATCAATTTGTCTGTGATAGAGGAAAACTCTGTTCATAGAGAAATAATGCTACTTTTATACCACGACTTTCCCTCCGTTATGCTGTCCCCCAATCCCTTGTTGCTGTCCTGTTTCATTTCTCTGAGTATTCATTTTCTGTTTTCGCCGACCCTGTGGTGTGAGAAGAGAATGCTACCACCAAGTCTTTCCACTTTAGTCGTAAAAGGCGACAAAAAACGGGACGTGGATGGGACTAGGAGTCCTACTACCTGTAGTCCCGAAAGGGGACATTCCTAAAAAGAAAAGAAAAGGCATAAGTCGGTCTGGGAGCTTTCCAACCAGTACCCTAAGGTTTGGGTCTTTTAATGTGTGTGGATGTGGTACAGATGAGAGTGAAAGGGGAGAGATAGGCAGTATATTTGTGAGAAGAAAGATGGATATGCTGGCTTTGAGTAAAACTAAAATGAAGGGATGGAGCAATTGTGAGTTTGAGAGTGTAGCTGGGAGGTACTCAGGAGTGAAGAGGGGACGAGGGAGAGAAGGGGTGCCTATACTAGTAAGTGAAGAGATAAGTAAGCGGGTAATGGAGTGGAAGGAGGTTTCATCAAGGCTGATGTGGATGAAAATGAAGCTGGGAAGGGAGATGTGAGTTTTTGTAAGTGCGTATGGACCTGGTAGTGAGAAGAGCGTAGAGGAAAGGGAGGCTTTTTGGGTAGATATAAATAAGTGCATAGAGGGATTAGGGAGAAATGTCAATGTAGTTGTATTAGGAGTCCTTAATGCTAGGGTAGGAAATAAACCAATAGACGAAGTGATTGGGAAGTATGGAGCCCCAGGTAAAAATCGTAGTGGAGAATTGATGGTGGAGATGTGTTATGAGAGAGAGTTGATGATAGCAAATACAGTGTTTAAGAAGAAAGACAAGCATAAGTACACATGGGAGAGGGTGGTGGGTGGAAGGGTGGTAGATAGAGTGTTAATGGACTATATAGTGGTGACCAGGAGTATGGTAGGAAGAGTTAAGGATGTACATGTTCTAAGGGGAGAGAGTGGGGGAAGATCAGATCATTTTCTAGTAGAAGGTAAAATGAGAGTGAAAAATAGATGGAGAAAGAGGAAAAGGACAAAAGGTAGGGAGGTACTTAGAGTGAACTTCTGAAATGAGGAGAAAAAGGAGAGTGAGTTTAAGAAGAAACTGAAAGAGGAGTCGGAGGGAGTAAAGGATAGAGTAGAACTAGGAGTGGAGGAGGAATGGGAATGGTTCAAGGAGGGAGTCATAAGGTGTGCAAAGATGATGTATGGAACAAGGAGGGCGGGAGGAAAAAGAAGGAAGGGTAGTGAGTGGTGGGATGAGGAAGCAAAGATATGTGTAGAAGAGAAGAAGCAGGCATTCATAGATTGGCTGCAAATTAGGACGACGGAATCGTATTTGAGGTACAAAGTAAAGAGAAGGAAAGCTAAGCATAAGATAAAGGAAGCAAAGAGGATAGCAGATGTGAACCGGGGTAGGAGTATGACAGTTTTGAAAGGAAATTAAAAGAGAAAAGGAGGCGAATCAAGTAGAGAAGAAAAGGTAAAAGGTGCAGATGGAGAGATGATAATGGAAGAGAAGGCAGTGAGAGAAAGGTAGGCAGAGTATTTTAGAGAGTTGCTAAATGTAAAGGAGGATAGGGAGGGAAAGGTAGTTGCAGTGGGAAGCACTAAGAAAATGAGTGATGAATGAGGAAAATGGAGGAGAAATAGGGAAGGATGAAGTGAAAGCAGCTGTTAAGATGATGAGAGCAGGTAAGGCACCTGGTCTAGATGAATGCCATGCAGAATGTCTGAAGAAAGGAGGTACAGTGATGGTGGACTGGCTGGTGAGGTTGTTTAATGTTTGTTTGAGAGAGGGTAGAGTGTCGGAGGACTGGAGGAGTGCCTGTATAGTTCCGCTTTACAAGGGAAAGGGGGACAAGTGTGAGTGTAGTAGTTTCTGAGGGATCAGTTTGTTGAGTGTAGTAGGGAAGGCTTACAGGAGGGTCTTGATTGAGAGGATTAGGAGAGGAACAGAGGGAGCAATTGGTGAGGAAGTGTGGGTTTAGGAGAGGTAGGGGTTGTGTAGATCAGATTTTTGTGGTAAGACAGATATGTGAGAAAGCTATAGGAAAAGGTAAGGATGTTGTTTGGGGCTTTTATGGATCTGGAAAAGGCTTACGACAGGGTAGACAGGAAGGCACTGTGGGAGGTACTGCAGATATATGGGATAGAAGGAAAGCTGTTGAGATCAGTCAAGAGTTTTTACGAGAGTAGTAGAGCTTGTCGTAGGATTAGAAATGGCGAGAGTGAATGGTTTGAGGTAAAGGTGGGACTTCGTCAGGGATGTGTTATGTCGTCCTGGCTGTTCAATCTTTACATGGATGGGGTGGTGCAAGAGGTGAATGCAAGGGTAGTGGGTCAGGGGTGGAGATGATTAAAGAAAATGGAGAAAAGTGGGAGGTGACGACACTGCGCTTGTAGCAGGATCAGAGGAGGGATTGAGGAAGTTAGTGAAAGAGTTTGAGAAGGTGTGTGAAAGAAGGAAGCTGAAGATGAATGTGGGTAAAAGTAAGGTGATGAGATGTACAAGGGGAAATAGTGACAGCAGGTTGGAGATGAGCATTAAGGGTGAAAAACTGAAGGAATTGGATAGTTTTAGATACTTGGGTGCGAATGTGGCAGGAAAGGGAGGAGTGGGGGTGGAGGTAGAATGTAGATTGAGAGAAGCGAGTAAATGCCTTGGTGGATTAAAAAGTGTAATGAGAAATAGACATCTGGGAATGGATGCTAAGGGGAGGTTATATGAAGGAGTGATTGTGCCAACAGCATTATACGGGGCAGAAACAGGAAATATGAGAGAGGAAGAGAGAAGGAGTTTGAATGTGTTTGAGATTAAATGTCTGAGAAGTATGATAGGGGTTACTAGGCTAGATAGAGTGAGAAATGAGGAGTTGAGGAGGATAACAGGGGTGGAAAGGGAACTGGGAGATAGGATTAATGAAACGGTATTAGGATGGTTTGGACACATGGAAAGAATGAGTGAAGAAAGATTAGTAAAAGAATTGTAGAAGGCAGAGGTGGAAGGAGTGAATATGAGGGGACGTCCTAGGATGTGGTTGATGGATGGGGTGAAAGGGGCATTACAAAAGAGAGGAATGTCTGTGGAGGAAGGATGGGAGAGGATAGAAGATAGGGGTAAATGGAGAGGGGTTGTGTATAAATGATGCTGTGATGCATGAGGGAGTGGGTGGGGGATGGGGGGGGTGACGAAGTATGTATAAGAAAAAAAATTGACGCAGCCCGAAGGGATTTTTCCCCGTTCTTCTGATTTTCTGCATAAAGGAACGGAGAGGGGGGTCACCGAATTTATGAAGCGGCCTTGCTGTGGATGTGCTGTGTCTTGCGACACTGCTTCTGACCCAGGGCAGTGGACAGGATGCAGGGATGACCCGTCATCCAGGAGGTGCCGAGATAAGAGGGAGGGAGGAGGGTGGACTGAAGTAAGCGAAGATTCTGCAACGGGCAGTAAGACAGACGTGCTCGTCACATGCTCAATCACGGTGGCGTGATGCATCACAACCTCTCTTTTCTATGTCTAGGAAGGAAGGCAGAGGGTGGGGGATGGGAGAAGTGTAAAGTGGCTGTGTGTGGATGATATTTTGACGCATTCTTCTCTTTTTTCCATATGAGGAGTCGGAGCGAGGGGTCGTCAATTAAGTAAAGCGGTCTTGCTGTAGATGTACTGTGTCTTGCTGCATTGCTTCTTAACCGGACAGCGGGAGGGATACAGGGATGATCCTTCATCTACAAGGAGCTAAGATGAGAAGGAGACAAGGCTGGTGGGTGGAAGTGGAATGGGTGGATGTGGGTGCGTGCCTCTGAATAGGCTAGTTCCCTTATAAGTGGAAAGAAGGCTTTGAGAATAGAGTGTAGGTGTTGTTGTAGGTGTGGGAGTGGGTTTGAGTACGGGCGTAGGATAGGGTGTGGATGTGAAATCTGGTAGATATGAGTATGAATATACGTATACCCGTACATGTTGAAACTACATTACATTGTTTCGCATACTACATACGAATGACATCGATAATATTCAGTGAAATAAAATATATATATAGATGAGCAATACAGATTGGTAGTACATGGAATGTGCAAAATATGGCTGGGGGCAGTGTCACATTTATCAATCTCAAATAGGCCTGTAAAACTTTATGAGCCAAACCAACATCACACGCCACCATAAAATATAACCACTTATCATCAAACGATTGAAAACAAAAATATTGGAAAATTATCAAATGTGAATCAATGTGGTGTTGTATTTGTTTGGCCTTATGTAGGGTTTATAAAGACGACAGTTTATGTTTTGTCTCCTTCAGATTTTTTTTGTCTTTTCTGAAAGTGATGCTACTTTTTGCATTGATTATTTTCTTGCAGTTGGTTTCTTTAGTTCTGACTATTCGCCGTTGTGCAGGGTCTAATCTCTGTAGAACTTGTCTGTAGGCGTTCATAATCTCCTATCCGGATATCGGCACTGAGCCTTCTTTAGGGATACTCCAACTGAGGAGAAATCAAAATTGAAGATAATGAAAGTCTACGGACAAGCTATGCAGAGATTAGACCCTTCGCAACGGCGAATAGTTAGAATTAAACTATCTCCAAGAAAGTAATCAAAGGATAAAGTGGCATTACTTTCAATAAAAGTTGTCTATTAGAAGAGTTGATGCCTGTCTACATCTTGTCACTTAATCAAAATCTACTCGACAGAACAGAACGTACTTCACAGAAATAAAAATATTTTTCTAACATGATTCCAGATTTTACCCACAACAATTTGAATTAAGAAATTATATAAAGTATAATAATAAAAGTATTTCTGTCTAAATATATTAATTGCTATCTGTTGAGCAGTACTTAAAATCGAAGAACACTGCTTACATGTGCACTCAGTGAGTTACTATATGAAAATATGAAGACACACAGTTCCCACTTGAAGGGGAAAGAAAGAATGGTGTTCCCTCCATATGTAATATGTAAGATATTGGAAAAGACAATTAAGAACAAATTAACAACATACTAATCAACCCATGTATATCTATACACCAAACGACTTCTCTGCATTGTAAAGGAGGTAACCATCCAACGATTGTACGAGTACCCACTATCATCCATCCCACACCCATTCTGCCCCATTCATTACCCATTTATGTACATTGCATCTTAGCTTCTTGTTCGTGAAAGGCCATTCTTGATTCCCGGTTAATATTTGTGTCAGAAACAATACAGGAAGACACAGCACATCCACAGTTGGGTCCTACATCCTAAGTTGATTTACATAAAAACAAGAATGAAGGAGAGTGCAAGAGACCATAAAGCCTA
>NC_134800.1:16194346-16196846 GCF_046742065.1 Oratosquilla oratoria
ATGCGGAAAAACCACCAAGGAAAGAGAAGAGATAAAAAACTTATGACCAAGCGCTTTCGTCTATTCAGACATTCTCAGGGTACTATGTACCCTGAGGATGTCTGAATAGATTAAAGCGCTTTCGTCATCAGTTTTTCTTTTTCCTTGGTGTTTTTTTCGCATATACATATGTATATATACTTATATCTATATATATATATATATATATATATATATATATGTATGTATGTATAATAATATGATAAATGTATGTAATGTTGTATTTATATTATTTTTATATATGTATATATATACATACATAATAATATAAATTCATGATATATATACCATATATATATAATATATATCATTATTTTAAAAAAAAAAATTATAAATATAATATACTATTTTATATATACATATATAAATGTTGAGGCATTGTGATAGGTTGGTGAAGGTGGGTGAGGAAGACATAAATCAGAATTCAAGTTTATTTCTGAATAGTTTCTCACAAATAGGCTTCTTCAGAGATATAATGTGTTAAGGAGAAAATAAGGCAAACACCTATATACGGGGTACTGTGAGAAGCTTCGCAGAGCTCACCCAGGGTCGTCTCCGTATATTGGGGATTTTGTCCTATTGATCTATTGGTAACGTCCTTGCCTTGTTTTAGTCAATAAGGAGACCTGCCCACAGCCAGAATGAAAGGGAAAGAAGCACACAGTCACTCACCATAGCATTTGTTAGTCATGACAATCTCTTCTATTCTTGGGGACACTATTACATCGAAGAGGCACAAGGAGAAATTCAAAGCAAGTAGCAGATTGGAGGATAATAGAAATTAAAAGTGATCAGATTTTTTTTTTTTTTTTTTTAAGTAGAAATCAATCTTCATGTCTGAAAGAATGAAGAGTGATTTTACAAGGGTGTCTTTAAATCTCTTAGAATACTGAGTGTATTAAACTGCTACTCACTATAGACTTGCGGTCAGGATTATGTAGTAGTATTCATTTG
This sequence comes from Oratosquilla oratoria, assembly GCF_046742065.1. Classification (NCBI taxonomy): domain Eukaryota; kingdom Metazoa; phylum Arthropoda; class Malacostraca; order Stomatopoda; family Squillidae; genus Oratosquilla; species Oratosquilla oratoria. The sequence continues at coordinate 16,195,340 of NC_134800.1, forward strand.
TGAAGTAGACAGACACCTCATTAATACATTTTTCTATTTAGGGACAACAGATCTTTGAATAGAATTATCTAACTTTTTTCATAATGGTCTAGAACACGAGGTACATTATGGTTTTAATACCATCTTTGCTTGAGAAGGTTTTATATAATCTTTACTTTGATACTGTAGTGTTACCAACATTCATATCATTGTCAAACTTAGCATTGACTAAGGACTATCTTGAATTTTCACTATTAATTGAACCTGGTCAGTATTACACAAGATACATAAAAAGTTTTCAATAAATATAAGTATTTGTCTTTTAGGGCCCTTTATTTCTTTCATCTGTAAGTATACTTCTGTAACAATTCTACTTTATTAAACGTTATCATAGTTTTATCTTCTTTCTGAACATGCTTCGCTTTTCCGGTTTCAAAGATGAAGGGACCTTGATGGTCAATTTTCTATTCTTGAAGATTTATTGGCCATTTAACTTTTAATATCTTTTAGACAGCAAATTGATATTGTTCCCTTGATGGAAATTAATATGTTTTTCTTTTCTATAGACCCTGTAGAGACTGCATGATGGAATGCATATCATCCCTTATATTGTCCTTCATAAATGGCGCTTGTTTCCAATACTGTTCCGTAGATAAGTAGAAAACTTGAACAAGTCTTCAATCACGAAGCTAATAACTGCAATGAATATGAAATCTTTCTGCTGGCTATCGTCTTATAATGACTTTTCTTTCATGCAAATTGCTCGAAATTTGATTAACTGTTGGGATGAATCTATTTTTAATCATTTAATATCAATTCTTTTCTACTTTCATGAAAAATGCACGACCGCATTGCGCACGGGAAAGTCACCCCCACGCCTTCAGTGAACGTAAAGATAAATTGAATATAGAAATTGAATTCGAGATATTTTCAATTTGTGGTCGTGTGAACGGAGAGATGGTGTAAGTCGTCTATATTGTATAACAGGGTTTAAATAAAAAGAGTAATCCTAAAGCCAGAATTTCTTCTAATAAAATGTTGTGGTGGAGCGGACTAGGATGCTTATGTCTGATGGTGGGAAGAAGTAGTTGGATAAGAATATGATGATACAAGTTAAATGTTCAAAAAGTGTTGTTCAAGTTTCTACGTGGTTCTTCATCTCTTCATTTCTACACACCTTTCACTTTCTTGATCCATACTCTTTCTTCGTTAATATATATATTCCTATGTGTGTGCCATAAGTGCTATATTTATCATCATCATTATCATTGAGCACGCTAGCTGGCAGAGCCAGTTAAAGCGTCGCTACTTACGGCGAAGGTCGATGTGACGATAGTTTGAATTTTGCCTCCAGCGAGTTAGACCAGCGGTATGATCCATTAAATTCCACGTTACAAAATCCTCTGTTAGGAGCAACGTCCAAACCTCTTCATAGAGGGAGTACGCGACGTTCAACCACATCAGTCAATCTATGTATCTATCTATCTATCTATCTACATAAATATATTCATATATATATATATTATAT
>NC_134800.1:16209346-16219346 GCF_046742065.1 Oratosquilla oratoria
TTCATGCATAATTTCTGAGAATAAAATCTATCATTAAATTGGAATATGCAATCTTTAACACACAATTTGATCAGTTCAATTAAGGTGCCTGAAGGTAATGGTAAATCGTGCTTATTTAACTCTTCTTTTAGATAGATTAAAAGGTCATCCAAAGGAACTTTTGTAAACAAACTAACAATATCATAACTTACCAAATTAAATTCATAATTTGGTTTTACCTCACTTAGTTTGTTAATGAGGTCTAAACTATTCTTAACATAGTGGACCAAGAATTGTTACCAACCATTTCGAAAGTTTATATGAAGCTAAACCTATTGAAGAAACGATTGGTCTTACCGGGTTATTTGGTTTATGTGTCTTAATTAGACCATACGTGTAAGGCAAAGGAGGGCTAATAGAAATAAACTTTTTAATTAGTTAATTATTTCCACTAAACATTTCTTTTATATCTTATTGAAATGTCTATTCACTGATTCAGTAGGATTCTTTAAAAGTTGGACATAAGTATCTTGAGTATTAAGTAGTTCATCCATTTTGTTTAAATGATATATATATATGTATTTCATAATTACTAAGGCGTTTGATTTGTCAGCTTTTGTGATATGTAACTCACTGTCCTTTTTGAGAGAATTAAGAGCAATATCAAAACGTTCAGGACAGCTGGGAGGTACCTGATTTACTAAAGCACCATAAACAATACCTTTACATATATTAACATCATCTATAGGTAGATCTTTATCACATTTGAAACTACAAAAAGCTTTACCAATGTTAATGATGTTAGATGGATTAGAATTATTGGCAAATCTGAGCCCAAATTCTAATGCTGTGAATTGAGCCTTTGTGAGTGGCTTAGATGACAAGTTAACCACAAAATCTGGGTTAGCATGTTTGGTCCAGCCACTGTCATTAATGAGGGCTAGTAATTTCATGTTTAACTTCCTTGACAAGTACTCACACTCCATCCTCATTTTTCCATAATAATAGTCCAAAAGCACATTTTTGACATCAGATGATACACAACACTGGAATTTATGCAAACTAATACGCTTGACCCTAAAGGCTTCTTTGACTTCTAATTTTGCAATGTCGATTCGTTTCTAAAGAATGAAGCGCTGAAAATCATCAAATGGGCGATAAGACATTTTCACAAGCTAAAGATAAATAATCTAAAGATAATCGAGGCCCTTTATATCAAGGATAAAAATCCCAATTTCAATATACAGGCACTTGATTTACTAGCTCTAACCAGTATGAGAACACAGGGTAGGCCAGAAGTATGAGGAGATAATTTATGCATAACTTGAATCTATCATGTGATCTCCCCTAGTCAAATAATTTCGTGTGGTCAAATCTCGCACTTTGATGACATTTGACACACTCCCTGAAAAAGGCTCAGTTGAGCCGAAATCCGGATCGGAGAATTTGTCCACCTATGCAGAGTTCTACAGAGTGTAGACCATGCTACAAAGCGATTAGAGAGATCTTTAGAAAGTATCTCCAAGAAAATTATTAATGAAGACAACAGCATCACCTTCAATCATCTGGTGATGGCAGTGTAATAACCCTAGGAGGAGGGAGGCTCCCTCCCCTAAGGAAAGAAAAAAAGAACATATGAAACGACGTATCAAAGCTCTCTCTTCTAAAGTCTCCGCATTTAGCGAAGACCTTAGAGAGAGATGTGGTATAAGTAGTGAGACTAAATTCTTTGGACACCGCACTCACCTCATTGATTGAACAATACAGAAACACTATCATAACACGAACCCACAAGAAACTGGTGAACCTCATGGGAGGCAATCCAAAATACCCACGTTCATCTAACGGTTTCGTGAACCTCACTGATAAGATACACCTGATCAAGAGGAATTACTGAACCTGGGTCTTAACTGTTATGTCATGTCTAAACCTTCTAAATTCCAAAAACGCACGGAATGCGAGCTCCTTATTAACGAGGTTGACCAACTAGTTGGAAAAAGAAAAATCATAGTAGAACCAACGTTTAAACAAAAAATGGTGGCCGAGGCTAATAAAACTAGAGAACACTTCAGGAGTAACATTTTGAAGAAAAAACACATAGATGCAGAGAACGAATTGAAAAAAGACCCCAACATTATCATCAGAAAGGCTGACAAAACTGCGGCTTTTGTCCTGATGAAAAAGGAAGATTACTTCGATAAATTGAATTCCATTTTAAGCGATACCACTAAATTTAAAAGACTGAACCAAGACCCCACAGAAAACCTAAAGAAAAAGGTTAATTAACTGCTTGAGGCCAATAACTCTGTTCCCAACGCTATCCATCTTAACAAACTTACCGGTGAATATAAGCCTGGTTACTGTTATGGTAATGTGAAGATACACAAACCAGGAAACAAATTACAGCCGATAATTGCACAAATCCCCAAGCCTACCTATCATCTCAGTAAAAGACTTTGTGCCCTGCTCACCCCATACGTACCTGCTACCTATAGTCTTACTTCTGCGTGTGATTTTATAGACATCTTTAAACACAACAACGCTAACGGTTTTATTGCTTCGTTGGACGCTAAATCCTTATTTACACAAATTCCTGTAAATAGGACGATTGACTTCATTTGTGATAAAATATACAGGAACAACTCCACCCCTAAGCTAGAAATCCCTGAAAATATCTTAAGACGGCTATTAATATGCTGTACGAGCGAGGTACCTTTTACTTTCCCACAAGGTAACCTGTACTCCCAAGGCGATGGTGTTGCTATTGGCTCTCACTTGGGTGTGCTATTCGCAAATATCTTCATGGGAAGTATAGAAGAACTAATATTTCAAAGTATGAAAAAAACGGAGATATACTACAGGTATATTATAGATGACATCTTCATTAAAGTTAATGACTACCAAGAAGTGGAAAACCTCCGTCTTAAACTACAAGAAGCCACAGGACTTAAATTCACAACTGAACACAGTGTGGGTAACTCCATGCCCATCCTTAATGTCCTTGTTACCCAAAGTGGACATAATTTCACCACCAATGTCTACACGAAGCCTTTCAATGGAGGCCTATGTCTCAACGGAAACAGTGAGTGCCCCTATCGATATAAGCAATCTACCACTGGAGCTTATGTCCGCCGAGCACTTACGCACTATAATACCTGGTCAAAAGTCCACCAAGAACTCGAACGCGCCACACAGGTACTAGTAAATAACGGCTTCAGCAACAAAGAAATTAGTAAAGTTACGGAAAATATCTTAAACAAATGGTACACTAACTCCAACAATACTCCAAACCAAGAAGAAATAAAACTTTTAGACACACTTTTCTAGTGCTTACAAAGAAGATGAAAAGACCATCAAAGATATCGTCAAAAGAAACTTAAAGCCTATGAATGACAACATTTCTATCAAACATATCATCTTTTATAAAGGTAAGAAAACCTCCAATCTGCTTCTCCAAAACAACACCCGCCAAGAGAGAATGAACTAAAAAAGTCTCATGTCATATACGAATATAAATGCACAAAAGGGAACTGCGAAGCCCTTCCTTCCTCGTACGTAGGCATGGCGACTATGAAGCTGGAATCCAGACTGGTTGGACACAAATACACAGGAACACCAAAAAACCATGCTTTGGCATTACATGGATACCACATTACACGAGAAGAATTAAAACTGAACACGAAAATCTTGGAAACCTGCATGGATCCGATAAAGTTAAAGATAATCGAGGCCCTTTATATCAAGGATAAAAATCCCAATTTCAATATACAGGCACTTGATTTACTAGCTCTAACCAGTATGAGAACACAGGATAGGCCAGAAGCATGAGGAGATAATTTATGCATAACTTTAATCTATCATGTGATCTCCCCTAGTCAAATAATTTCGCGTGATCAAATCTCGCACTTTGATGACATTTGACACACTCCCTGAAGAAGGCTCAGTTGAGCCGAAATCCGGATCGGAGAATATGTCCACCTATGTGTGAGTATCTTATCAGTGAGGTTCACGAAACCGTTAGATGGACGTGGGTATTTTGGATTGCTTCCCATAAGGTTCACCAGTTTCTTGTGGGTTCGTGTTATGGTAGTGTTTCTGTATTGTTCAATCAATGAGGTGAGTGCGGTGTCCAAAGAATTTTTAGTCTCACTACTTATACCACATCTCTCCCATTTTTCTTGAGTAATTCTAAGGTCTTCGTTAAGTGCGGAGAATTTAGAAGAGAAAGCTTTGATACGTCGTTTCATATGTTCTTTTCTTTCCTTAGGGGAGGGAGCTTCCCTCCTCCTAGGGGTATTATACTGCCATTACCAGAATTTAAAGTATATACGGGCAGTAAGTCTTCTAATACACAAAATTTGTTGAAGGTGATGCTGTTTTCTGCATTAATAATTTTCTTGGAGATACTTTCTAAAGATCCCGCTAATCGCTGTGTAGCATGGTCTACACTCTGTAGAACCTGTGCAAAGGTGGACATATTCTCCGATCTGGATTTCGGCTCAACTGAGCCTTCTTCAGGGAGTGTGTCAAATAATATCAAAGTGCGAGATTTGACCACGCAAAATTATTTGACTAGGGGAGATCACATGATAGATTAAAATTATGCATAAATTATCTCCTCATGCTTCTGGCCTACCCTGTGTTCTCATACTGGGTAGTGCTAGTAAATCAAGTGCCTGTATATTGAAGTTGGGGTTTTCATCCTTAATATAAAGGGCCTCGATTATCTTTAGATTATCTTTAGCGAGATCTTTAGAAAGTATCTCCAAGAAAATTATTAGTGCAGAAAACAGCATCACCTTCAACAATATATATATATATATATATAATATATATATATATATATATATATATTATATATATATATATAAAGTAATGTCGTAACACATTCGTAAAGATTCAACAAAAAACCCACTGTGTTGCCCCGCAAAGCACTAGACGCTACCTGAGTCCTACCCTTGTCCCTTATTTTTATTGTATATAAGACATGCCTTTTGCTCTACCTTTCTGTATTCCACTGAAGAGGATCACAGTCCGTGATCGAAATATATGGAATTCATTTATTTCATTTCTTCTTATCCAACACAGTGGGTTTTTGTTGAATATATATATATATATATATATATATATATATATATATATACATATACATATATACGTATAATTATGTATATGCATACACATATATATATACATATATGTAATACATATATATATATATATATATATATATATGTGTGTGTGTGTGTGTGTGTGTGTGTGTGTGTGTGTGTGTGTGTGTGTGTGTGTGTGTGTGTGTGTGTGTGTGTGTGTGTGTGTGTGTGTGTGTGTGTGTGTGTGTGTGTGTGTGTGTGTGTGTGTGTGTGTGTGTGTGTGTGTGTATGTGTGTGTGTGTGTGTGTGTGTGTGTGTGTGTGTGTGTGTGTGTGTGTGTGTGTGTGTGTGTGTGTGTGTGTGTGTGTGTGTGTGTGTGTGTGTGTGTGTGTGTGTGTGTGTGTGTGTGTGCGTGTGTGTGTGTACATATATGTGCATATGTATATATATATATATATATATATACAATATATATATATGTGTGTGTGTATGTATGTATATATATATATGTATGTATTGGGTATTGGCTGCATGTTATTGTGGCAAAGTACCATGCAGTTAATACTTTAGGAAGGAAATTAAAACAGGAAGATTTTGCGAAACAAGTAGAGAAGAAAAGGTAAACGGTGCAGTTGGAGAGATGATAATGAAAGACAAGGGAGTGAGAGGAAGGTGGGCAGAGTATTTTAGTGTGCTGCTAAATGTGAAGGAAGATAGGGAGGGAAAGGTAGTTGCAGTGGAAAACGATAAGAAAATGAGAGTGATGAGTGATGAAAATGAAGGAGAAATAGGGAAAGATGAAGTGAAAGCAGCTGTTATGATGATGAGAGTAGGTAAGGCACCTGGGTTGGATGGATACCATGCAGAATGTCTGAAGAAAGGAGGTACAATGATGGTGGACTGGCTGGTGAGGTTATTTAATCTTTGTTTAAGAGAGGGTAAAGTGCCGGAGGACTGGAGAAGTGCCTGTATAGTTCCGCTTTACAAGGGAAAAGGTGACAAGTGTGAGTGTAGTAGTTACAGAGGGATCATCTTGTTGAGTGTATTTGGGAAGGCTTATGGGAGGGTATTTATTGAGAGGATTAGGAGAGGAACAAAGGGAATAATTGGTGAGGAACAGTTCGGGTTTAGGACAGGTAGGGGTTGTGTAGATGAGATTTTTGTGGTAAGACAGATATGTGAGAAAGCTATAGAAAAAGGTAAGGATGTTTTTTGGGCTTTTATGGATCTGTAAAAGGCTTTTGATAGGGTAGACAGGAAAGCACTGTGGGAGGTGCTGCAGATATATGTGATAGGAGGAAAGGTGTTAAGAGCAGTCAGGAGTTTTTACGAGAGAAGTAGAGCTTGTGTTAGGATTAGAAATGGAGAGAGTGAATGGTTTGAGGTTAAGGTGGGACTTCGTCAGGGATATGTTATGTCGCCCTGGCTGTTCAATCTTTACATGGATGGGGTGGTGCGAGAGGTGAATGCAAGGGTAGTGGGTCAGGGGTTGGAGGTGGTTAAATAAATTGGAGGAAAGTGGGAGGTGAGCCAGTTGTTGTTTGCTGACGATACTGCGCTTGTAGCAGGTTCAGAGGAGGGATTAAGGAAGTTAGTGATAGAGTTTGAAAAGGTGTGTGAAAGAAGGAAACTGAAGATAAATGTGGGCAAAAGTAAGGTGATGAGATGTACAAGGGGACAGAGTGAGAGCAGGCTGGAAGTGAGCATCAAGGGTTAAAGACTGGAGGAAGTGGATATTTTTAGATACTTGGGTGCGAATGTGGCAGGAAAGGGAGGAGTGAGGGTGGAGGTAGAATGTAGATTGAGAGAGGCGAGTAAATGCCTTGGTGGACTAAAAAGTGTAATGAGAAATTGACATCTGGGAATAGATGCTAAGAGGAGGTTATATGAAGGAGTGATTGTACCAACAGCACTGTGCGGGGCACAAACATAGAACATAAGAGAGTAAGAGAGGAGGAGTTTGAATGTCTTTGAGATGAAATGTCTGAGAAGTACGATGGGGGCTACTAGGCTAGATTGATTGAGAAATGAGGAGGTGAGGAGGAGAACAGGGGTGGAAAGGGAGCTGGGAGAAAGGGTTGATGAAAGAGCACTAGGATGGTTTGGACACATAGAAATAATGAATGAGGAAAGATTGGTAAAGGAAGTGTGGAAGGCAGAGATGGAAGGAGTTAATATGAGGGGTCGTCCTAGGATGAGGTGGATAGATAAGGTGAAAGGAGCATTACAAAAGAAAGGAATGCCTGTGGAGGAAGGAAGGGAGAGGACAGAATATAGGGGTGAATGGAGAGGGGTTGTGTATAGATGATGCTATGATGTATGAGGGGGAGTGGGTGGGGGATGGGGGTGAGGGAGTATGTATGAGAAATAAATTGACGCAGCTTGAAGGAATTTCTCCCCGTCTTCTCCTTCTCTGAGTGAGGGGGCGGAGAGGTGGCGTCGCCGAATTTATGAAGCGGCTTTGCTGTGGGTGTACTGTGTCTTGCGACACTACTTCTGACCCAGGGCGGTGGAGAGGATGCCTGGATGACCCGTCATCCAGGATGTGCCAGGATGAGAGGGAAGGAGGAGGATGGAGGGGAGTGGAATATATAGGAAATGGAATGGGTGGGAGTGGTTTCTATACCATTTTCTTTTTTGGCTACCCCCCATGTAAGGGGAAAAAAGCCTTTGGCATATGCATGTATTTATATGTATATACATACATACATATATATATATGTATGTATATATATATATATATATATACATATATATATATGTATATGTATATATATATGTATATATGTACACATGTGTATATATGCATATATATGTATATATATATATACATATGTATGTATATGTATATACTTATTCATATATATATATATATATATATATATATATATATATATATATATATACATATACATATATATACATATATATTCATATGTATATACATATTTATATATATATATATATATATATATATATAGATATACATATACATATATAAATATATATATATATATATATTATATATATATATATATAATATATATATATATATATATATATATATATATATATATATGGATATGTAATATGTATATATACAAATATATATACATATATACATATATATATATATACATATATATATATATATATATATATATATATAGATATATATATATGGATATGTAATATGTATATATACAAATATATATACATATATATATATATATATATATATATATATATATATATATATATATATATATATATATGCGTATAGTTATATCTTTAGTGGAGATATAAAAGAAGGAATTATAAAATGAAGAAACAAGTTATCTGCACTGAAGATGTAATTATACGAAAGCTCTCTGCTTCGTTAGTTTACTTTTCCTAGTGGTTACTTACGCATTTGTGAACACACGCTCCTAGTGTTTTATTGCCATATGTATATATATATACATATATATGTATATATATATATATATATATATATATATATATATATATATATAATATGTTTTACAGCATTTCATAAATGACACGTGAGTATAATTTCCAGAAAAACCCCCACTGGTAAATGAGAAACGTAGTCCGAACGTTTTTGTCTATTTAAGACATCATCAAGGGAATACTGTAAAGGAGATATAGATAGTACATTTTTTACTTCGGTATATATACTCTGTATCTCCTTTACTATATTCTCTTGATGGTGTCTTTAATAGAAGAAAACATTCGGACTAAGTTTATAATTTACCAGTGTTTTTTCTGCAAAATATATATATGTATATATATGTATATATACATATATATATATATATATGTATATATATACATATATATATATAAATATATATACATACGTAGTCATCGCACATGTTTTACAGCCATACGTCATGATAGGTGTTGGCGAACTGTCAAAGATTACTTTCATTACTCCTTGTTGAATGTACTGATCCCGTAAGAGGGGTCTCAATGCTTGAAGTACTTTGTTGTAGGTCCTTATTCTCTCCGTCATATCGGCACTGCTTCCTTCTTGACTTGAGATATGGCATCCTAGGTACTAAACAGATTTCACAATTCTTTATTCCCTCTCCTGCGCCACAACCTTCATAGGTTCTTATTTTTTCTCGATATTACTATAATTTCGGTTTTGTCTGTATTCAATGTCAGTCCTCTATTTAGAAGGAATTCATTCTAATATATCAAGGATCGCTCCAGATTATTTCTGTTATTATGCCACAATGCGATATCATCCACGTAGATAATCACGTCTCCCTCTCCTTCTACAATTTTGTTTTTGATGAAGTATTTGGTCTCTCCATCCAATGAACAGGTGAGGTACACTCCTCTGTTTTACGTCTGACTGCACGGTAAACCGTTTTTCATTTTCAAATCCCGTTCTCACGATGCATTTACAGCATTCACACCAGTTCTTAATAGCTTTCATCAATTTCCCTTGCTTGCCACGTTCCTCCTCCTAGATATTTACAAATCCTTGCCCTTGGAACTGAGTCAAATGTCTTTCTTAGGTCAATGAATGCTGTGTATATTGGTTTATTAAATTCCCAGGATTTTTCTACGACCATTTTTGGTGCAAAATTAATTTGCTGTACTTCTGTCTTTTCGGTAATCATGTTTTTCTATGCCTCACTGAGGTTCAATGACGGCTCTCAATTTCTTTTTCAGAATTCTTTCATATATTTTTGTGGCATGATTTATTAGTGATGTTCCCCACTCTCCCCTTTTCTTTATATATTGGGACAATAGTGGTCTTAACCCATTGCTGTGCCAATTTTTTCTTTCATTCCATTTACTGTTTAGTTAACAGGAGTTCTCGTTTTAGACCTGTCCCTTCTTTCGTTATCAACTTCGCTGTCATACCGTCCGGGCCTAGTGATTTCCCATTTCTCATTTTCTTCAATGCT
>NC_134800.1:16224346-16226846 GCF_046742065.1 Oratosquilla oratoria
ACGTAGCTCCATTGTGCGCCAACCTAGATAGCAACGGTGACCTCTCCCAGTACTATGTATACACTATTGTGCTCCAACCTAGGTAGCAACTGTGACCTCTCCCAGTACCATGTATACACCAAATTTCTGTACTTAAATTGTTAGCCTCCTTTTATGTATTAGATACTTTTCTCGCCTGAAGATGATTGAAAGCATCAACCGAAAGCTCACATTATGTATTATTCTATAGTATTTTCTTAACAATACAATATGGATCTCGGCAGCCTCGTTTTTGGCCTCCCTTCTGATTACAAGAAGTCTATTCGGAAGATAGAGAAAACTACTAAGAAGTTAGTTGATACTGAATTTGCGCTGGTCTTTAACCAAACATATATATATGTACATATATGTATATATATATATATATATATATATATATATATATATATATATACAGATATAGATATATATATATATACAGATATATACATACATGTATATATATACATGTATATATATATATACATATATACATGTATATATAAATACATATATAATTATATATATACAAATATATATATATAGATATATATATCTAAATATGTGTGTGTGTGTGTGTGTGTGTGTGTGTGTTTGTGTGTGTACATGTATATATGTATATATATATGTATATATATACATATATATACATGTATATATGTATATGTATATACATATATATATATATATGTATATATATATATATATATATATATATATATATATATATATATATATATATATATATATATGTATATATACGGAAAAACCCAAAAGGAAAATAATAAGCTGTGGTCCAAACGTTTTTGTCTATTCAGACATCTTAAGGGTATATCAACAAAAGAAATATGAGTGTGTATAGAAAGGCAGGATGATGAGGAGCAGAAACTACGAAAGGTTTGTGGGGAAATCAACCCATAGCCTACAGATTCCGTTCTCGCGCAGCTGATGTAGGCCTTGGGGAGATTTTCCCACAAACCTTCCGTAGTTCCTTCTCCTCACCTCCCTGCCCTTGTGTATATACTCATGATTAAATGTACACTGAAGACGTCCGAATAGACGAAAGCACTCGGTCAACAGGTAATTTCCTTTGTAGTTTTCCGCATATTTAGAGTCACGAGTCTATGTGATTTCTCCTCCTTATACCTGTATGTATATATGTGTGTTTGTGTGTGTGTGTGTGTGTTTGTGTGTGTGTGTTTGTGTGTGTGTGTGTGTGTGTGTGTGTGTGTGTGTGTGTGTGTGTGTGTGTGTGTGTGTGTGTGTGTGTGTGTGTGTGTGTGTGTGTGTGTGTGTGTGTGTGTATTCCTGATTTTTTTTTCTATAAATAATGGCTGGTTTCCATACCATCCAGTCCCGGCCCAACACGATCGTAAAATTCATGCAATATTCATTTTCTAGCAGCGTGACCTGCAGAGAGAAAATAGAAAAATTCTTGACAAGGACCAAGACTGATCTGATTACAAGTGCGGATGGGTTTGAAAAAAAAAAAATATGTGAATAAAATGCTTAAAGTTGGATTTAAGAATTCACAGGTGGAGACAAAATATGTATAAGCCTCATATGAATGATTGAGAAATGGAGCAAGCATGTAGACGACGATACAAAATGTACGAGAATGAGCCAACATAGGCACAAATATTTAAAGAACTTTTTTAAATTCAATCTCCGGACTCAAAATGTATGCGAATGATGTGAGAGCATCCAATGGCAGGCAAAGAAGTGAAAAGGCGAGAATGATTTGATAAATCTACCATCAAGGCCTTGCTGTGGATATACTGTGTCTTGCGACACTGCTTCTGACCCAGGGCGGTGGGCAGGGTGCAGGAATGACCCGTCATCCAGGAGGTGCTCAGATGAGAGGGAGGGGTGTGGAGTGTATCTAGGGATGAAATGGGTGGGAGTGTTTTTATGCCTTTCCCTTTTTGGCTACCTCCCTTGGAAGGGGGAAAAAAGCCTTGGTATATGTATGTACCATCAAGAATGTGATTTTGAGTAAATGTAACAATGGGCCAGGAAGGGTCTTAGTTGAAGAGAGAAGTTAGATGCAAAAGAACGACGTAATTAGCCGTGACAGAGGATCACGGAGACCTAGAAGGAGAGCAGTGGAGACCAAAAAACATCATATTAACGTATTCGATGTACATTCCTAAGTTGGATGTCAAAACTTTATAGAGGAGAGACAGAGAGAGAGAGAGAAAGAAAGAGAGAAAGAGAGAGAGGGGAAGAGAGACACAGACAGACAGACAGAGAGAAAGACAGACAAAGACAGAGACACAGATGAAAGAAAGAGAGAGATAGAGATAGATAGATAGATAGATAGATAGATAGAGAGAGAGAGAGAGAGAAATTGGGTTTCGGGTGTGTAAGCTTAAGGTTACGGAAAGAAATCAGGAGGCAAGAGAGGTTGAAGAATAGAAGTAACGTATATGATATCCAATTTGAAAAACTTTTATTATGATACATTATGCTGCCTCTAGTT
>NC_134800.1:16231846-16236846 GCF_046742065.1 Oratosquilla oratoria
CTTATTTCATGACTTAATTTGATAAAAAACAAACAACTAAAAACAAACAACAGTTATAAAGTAACTTAGACATATAGGAAATTACTGGGTTTCCTAGATTTACAGTTGTAGCCTAGGTCGCACTCCCGCATCAACCTCCAGATATAGTCCCCCATCATTTTCCCCTTATAGTGGCCTTGGTACCTCCGCTCTATCTCTTCCACATCTTGGTAGAATCACTCGCCTTGTTCTTCTGAGTAGGCGCCCATATCGTCCTTGGATTTGTCCAGGTGAGCGTCCAACATATGAAGTTTAAGAGTCATCCTACATCCCATGGCGCCAAAAGCCTTTACCAGATCCTGCGCTAGCTGCTGGTGGTTTTCAGCTTTGTGGTTGTCCAGGCAGCCCTTGATAACTGCTATGAAACAATTCCATGCTGTTCATTCAATCCTGCTGAGCTTACCGGAGAACTCGGTAGACTCAAGCACCTTCATTATCTGAGGTCCAACAAAAATACCATCCTTGATTTTGGCCTCAGATATCTCAGGAAAAAACTCAAGAAGGCACATTAAAGCGGCTGATTCCTGGTTGAGAGCCTTCATGAACAGCCTTATCATCCCCAGTCTAATGTCCTGTGTCGGCATGAGCACAATTCTGGAATCAACCAGTGGCTCCCACATGACGTTCCAGGTCCCAACTACAAATTATGTTCGCTGCTGCCAGTTCTTCCTGTTGTAGTGGTCAGATATGGGTCTGCTGTTCCAAATGCAGAGGAAGCATTGGAATTTGATAAAGCTTGCCACCATTTTAAGGTCTTCAACGATTTCTCAATTGTACTGGTTGTATTGCAGAGCTTCCAGGAGGACTTTCACACTGTAGTAGTCTTCCTTCAGGCTGACTTAATGGAGTCGAAGTAGCGTCGGGAACTTGCTTCCATTGTGGAGGAGGACAGCTTTCAAGCTTGTATAGCTGTCTATGAAGAGCCGTTACTCCTTAGGCACAAACGGCAGCCCAGTAACGTCAAGCACGTTCAGGCACATCATGACAGAAGAAGAAGCCCCCTAAGAGTGTAAAATCCTGAGAAAGGTTCGTGGCGACTTCTTTGACTTGTTACCTCCACCTCCTCCTTAACCAAGTTCCACTGTTTCATCCTGGAGATGAATAGCTCTGCATTAGACTTGGTCAGACCCATATCCCTGACCACGTCATTTACTTCTTTTTCATTTGGGAAATGAGGAAATTTTTCTGGTACCTCAGGTAAACCAAGTCTTCAGCATCCATCTCCTCTTCATCAAAATACTTGTCTTGGACTTCACCTGGAGCAGTTGGCCCTAGTTAGGGATGTTTGGAGTAGTGAGGAATTGGAGCAGTTGATGATGGGAGATCTTGTTAATGCACAGCAGCAGTAGTTTTTCCTCTCCGCCGTTTGCTAACATCCACCATGCAAAAAAAAAAAGCAGTTTGTGGAATGGTTTGTTGGATCTAGCCAGACCCATGGGCGGAGAATTTCAAGGACCTTTTCTTACCTCGAAGACACCCTTCCAGCGACTTCTAACAGTGCTCACAACAATAGTGAGGGACTCAGGGCTTGTCCTGGTCCCCAACTGGCATCCCAAAGTACTTCTGTTAGGCTTCACAAACCTTCACCAACGTTTCTAAGGTGAATTTTGTGTCTCTCCTTTTTATATACTCGCCGCATATATATAACAGAAGGAATCGTTGTGGATGTCGGCAGCCCCTTAAAGTTATCTAAAAATATAGAAATATATACAATCAGAAAATATGGATGCTATAGATCTGAAAGTATAAACCATAAACATGTTAAATGAGCATACAGCACATGAAATAAGTAGGGCATTTTATACTATATTCATAAAAACAACCCCATATTGCACCAATTGCACTGAAAAATATGACATAAATTGTTTTTGCTGCAATCGTAGAATTTATTAGGTTGAATAATATTGGCTAGCCTAGCATTCTTACAAACCCAAATTTATAATCATCTAATATATATATGTATATATATATATATATATACATATACATATATATATGTATATATATATATATATACATATATGTATATATATATGTATATATATATATATATATACATATACATATATATATGTATATATATATATATATACATATATGTATATACATATGTATATGTATATATATATATGTATATATATATATATGTATATACATACATATATGTATATATATATACATATATATGTATATATATATATATACATATATATACATGTATGTATATATATATATATATATATACATATATATATGTATATATAAATATCTATATATATACATATATATATATGTATATACATATATATATATATATATATATATATAAATGTATATATATATATATATATATATATATATATATATATGTATATATATATATATATATATATACATATATTCTTTTTTGGAGGGAGTGATTACTACCTATGAACAGATATTTTTTACATGGTGTAATCATTTTCAAGATATTATTTTTTCATTTCACCTAAATATCTGGAAATCTGTTGAAGGTTTGAATAAAGAAAAGGCACTGATGGAAGGCACCAACAAACAGATGACTGCTAGACATCCAGGACAGCCCAGGAGGTATTATCAATATTCGACAAATAAAAGAGGAATAGTTGTACTTGACTTTCTGAAAGGGATGGCTTATTATGTATAGATTCAGATTTTGAAGAAAAAAATAACATGGTATAGATTAGGTTAATTACCTGTTTTAATTTCATAAGTTAACCTCTTTGAAAGCTGTGGTCAAGGGCGTGCAATTTAAGATAATTTCGTGTTATTTTCATTTGATGTACTTAGAATGAAATGTTGAATTTGGACAATACTTTTCTAGGAGAAGGAGCCTTCATGTTTTTTTTTTTGTGTGTTTTTTTTAATACAGTCCCGGATCTGTGAGTTTGTAGTATAGTATATTCATATCTTAGCTTCGATATGAATACTGAAAACTTACTTGAATTATTTACTTCTACATTTAGAATCTTATTAGGTAGTTACGAATAGCATTCTATATCTTTTATTTAGATTATATCATTAAGCTTTAGTTTTGTATTCTCTTCAAGCAATTGACCAGGGAGCAGTTATCCTGTTGCACGTTGACATTTGACCGAGAATGGTGGTTGTTGTCCGATTACGGTCTAGACATGAGGGAGTTAAGCGTCAAATCGCCCTTTCTTGTCTCTCTGATGAGATTATCCACGTCGACAGCAAAGACGTCCTTTAGTAGACCGAAGATGAAGAAGGTCGAAGCTAGTCTTTAGCATAAGCAAGGTGATACTCAGGTTTTGGTAAGGGAGTTTTATAGTCAGTGATGCCTGCAAGTTGTTTGTATCCGAGCGGTGAACTGGTATCACCGCTGGTTTCGTCGTTGCCCCAGCCTGGAAGGAAAAGGGTAGTCGACACGACTGCAATAGATAGTCCATGCTTTGAAGGATTCCTGTATTTTTTTTTTTTTTTTTTTTTTTTTTTACCTACTATATCACACAATAGTGTGTCAGCGTCCGGGGGTAAGGGATGGGGGGTGGTTTGCTATGCATCGCCCAATAAATAAATAAATAAATAGATAAATAAGTAAGTAAGTAAATAAATAAGAAATATAAAAATAATCACAAATGACTAGATCTCAGACTTTCGTGTGTTCGTTGAACTACGACTCGAGTTTCAAAAGAACCAATTCACAATCTACGGTGGCTTCAAAATAGCATTCGATTCTAAAGATGCAAGAAATGTCTAATGAAATTATTACCCCCATTAGCCCCTCAGCTCTCACATAATGAAGTCTCAGTAGACGCTGGTGAGAGTATTTACAGCTTTCTTCGGTGCTTTTGAACTAGAAAAATAGATGCCTTCTTACTGAACTTTCCAATGCTGGAATTGGTTGGGTGAAGGTATGAAATGTGACTGTTCACCCATATACTGCATGTGTTTTTGTTGATACCCAACGCTCATCCATACCATATCTTACCGATATAGATATATCTTTAATTGTTGCTGAATTAATACAATATAGAAACATACATATCTTATGTGTGAGAGAATCAATGCATGTAAAATATGTAAAATGAACAACATAGGAATGTTTGCATACCTCTAGTATGTCATATGCAACAGATACTCGTAGAAGAGACTTATTCGTCTGCTCTCTTACCAGTTATGTCTCCTACACCCGAGTTTAATTGTTCTATTTTTTCTAAAACATTTCCATCCTTCAGGTAAATTGTGGTACATTTTTCCTGTCACTTTCGATGTCTCAACTCACATGATCTACTGGTTCCAGTACACTTTTCAGTAATCAAGCACTTGCCATCTGTGATACATTGCTGTATGTTTCTGGTGTTTGTATGTATGTATCTGTGTGTGTGTGTGTGTGTGTGTGTGTGTGTGTGTGTGTGTGTGTGTGTGTGTGTGTGTGTGTGTGTGTGTGTGTGTGTGTGTGTGTGTGTGTGTGTGTGTGTGTGTGTGTGTGTGTGTGTGTGTGTACCTTTTATACTTGCTTATTTCGTTGTACTATGTAACACAAGCTCCATCTGAAATGCATTTGAATTGAGGATAAGCTTTCCCACACGTGAGAATAGGTACCTTCGTCTGAATAATATCGCCTAGCGGCAATGGAAATATATATCTCATGACCAGTAAATTGTACTTCTTATTATCCTGACTTGTTTCGTTTCCCTTGAATAAATGCATGGTAACTGCATGATAATTCTATGATTTTACACTTACCGTAATCAAGTGTGAGGATCCAGAGCAGCAGAAGAAAGCTTTTGCTTCCCTTAGACTTCATGGTTGTATATTTAGGGCAAAAAGTATTACGTCGATTTGTCCACACTTTCACTTTTCCAAATGAAACTAACCCTCTAAGGTGGATACGTCACGCGAGGACTGTATAAGTATACTTTACTTTCTTTTCTGTGTCATAGGTATGTTCTACGATTCGGTGCTAAACTGTTTAGTCA
>NC_134800.1:16241846-16254346 GCF_046742065.1 Oratosquilla oratoria
TATACCTATGCATTTATTTATGTATTTTGTTTGTTGCATACATTATTACAGTTTTTTTTTTATTATTCTATTATTATTATGTTTTTTTTCACATCCGACCTAGATATGGACCAAAAGGTCTCCTGTCGGCATGCTCCGCCTCTGTAATCCTCTGTAAAGAGAGGAGATCACAAAATTGTCAGGAATGTAGAGGAGGTGTAAGAAGAATGATGAAAAAAGGGAAGGAAGAAGCCTGTAATAAAGAAGTAATAACTGAGAGTATTTTCTTTTTTAAGACAGAAAAAAAGTAATGGGTACATTGGAGTCAGTAAAATTGTATTCACACGTTACGCTTTATAAATCATGCCAGGGCCGCGTGGTATCCTACTGCATACCATGTCGAACTCTCGAGTAGTTGGTTGCAAGTTCGATTTCTTGACCCACTGAGACCCAAACTTCGGTCTTGAAAAATGAATATATAAAAGAATAAATAAATGAAAAAAACAGCTGTTTGTAATAAGTAAATGGGTTTGCACTAACACCGTATACAACCTTCCTATTGACCGTTGGGTCATTGTATTAGACTGACGAGACTCCTACGAAATTAAAGAATTCAAGCTATTTGAAATAGCTATTTTAACACACACTTAAGTCAAAGTGTTAAAAAAGGTAGTTTTTGATATCCTATGATGCGCGTGCAGATAGAAAAATAGGAAAGCTATATAAGAAAGTAAAGATCACTATCACAAATTAAAAAGAAAAAATATTCAAAAAATTATTTAAGAAAATTAACAACGAACATTATAAGAGAAGTAACAGTAGGAAAGTAGAACAACATGAATATATATATGTATGTATGTATATATATATATATATATATACATATATATGTATATATATACATGTATACATATATATATATATATACAGTATATATATATATATATATATATATGCACACATACACACACACACACACACACACACACACACACACACACACACACACACACACACACACACACACACACACACACACACACACACACACACACACGTCGGTCGGGGTGGCATCGAAGGCTAGACTCCGGTAATATCTTCAAATTTCGAGGATCACAACGACAAGGAATTACCTGTGTTGTATTAATAGGGAAGGGGAAAGCTCGTGGTGTAGTGGGAAGGTGAAGAAAAGGAGAAGGGGAGGGATTACTGAGGAACATGGAAATAAATGAGGAAGGGGAAGATAGGTGCCAGTAACGCAGACGTTATGTAAACAAGAGACGGCCAGACGATAATGGTGAAGTCGATGTGATTAGTAAAAAAGTAAAAATTAGAAATATAGATTGAAGCAGCGTAATGGAAGGTAAAGATAACTATTTCCATGGATTTAATGAGGGAGGAAATGACAACTTCCCCCGACTAATAAATCTAGGGGAGAAACTAAATAAAAAAAAAAAATGAATGAAAATTGGAAAACTCAGTTTAACCAAATAAAGTCAATTACTCAAATAGTTGATAAGCTAAAGGACTAAAGAGGGAGAATCAAAACCTAACTAAAGAAATAGTAGAATTAAGAAGACAGTTAAGAGAAGTAAAGAATGAGAATGAAGAATTGAAGAGGAGTAATAAAGAGACTAAAGAGTCCATAGCATATGAGGTAAGTGGTTGGAAAAAGTACAATAGAAAAATAAAATGGAATTTAGAGGTATAATGGAACAGCAGATGAATGAACAAACTAAGGGCACAGTAATTAAAGTGATGAGGGAGAAGGAGAAGTAATGGATTTAGCGAATAAAAAGAAATGTATAAATATATTAGGGATGGAAGAGAAGTATAATCTAAATAGGACTACAAGAATAAAGGAGGAAAAGGAAAAAGTTGATAAGATAATAGAAGTAGCTCAAGAAGATGAACCAGAAACAAGGAAAGAAATAGAAGAAATATATAGGCTAGGGAAATGCAATACAGATAAGACCAGGCTAATAAAGGTTGAATTCAGGTCACAAACAACAGCAGAGAATATCTTAGCAAAAACAGGGAAACTAGCAGACAGTGAACAATATAAACAGGTATGGATAAAAAGAGAAAAGAAAAAAGAGAAAAGAGAGGAGGAGAATACAAAAAGACTAGAAGCTAAAGAAAAAACGAGAAAAGAACAGAGTCATAAAAAGAGAAATTCTATTGAAAAGTAGTGAATATGAAAGTGAAGAAATGGTTTATAGCAGAAAAAAAAACAGTAGGAAACAGAAAACACAATGGAAGTATCAAAAAATTAAAAGTGTCTTACACATATATAGATGGCTCAATAACATGCTTGAATGAACTGAGTGACTACCTGAAGGAAAAATAGCCGGACATAATGGGAATTGTAGAGATAAAATTGAAAGGTCCACTAGCACCCAATAATGTAGGACATGCATACAATTATTGGATTAGAAACAGAGAGGTAAAACAAGGGGGTGGAGTTATGTTCTTGACTAAGAAGGATATGAATATGAGGAATGTCACATATGGAGAGAATAGAGTAGAGATGATTATGATGGAAATGGAGGACAAGGATGGGAAGAGCAGAAAGTTTGTAGTAAATAATGTGTCTCCTAAAATGACTTCGTGGGAATAGAAAGAACACAAAAACATGTTAGAAGACACAAGGATAACATTAAATAAGATAATGGAAGATGGAGGAAGAATAGTTATAATGAGTGACTTTAATTGTAAAAAAATCTGCTGGGAAGATATGAGAGTTAAGGGTGGAGACGACCTATGGGGAAATGTACTACTTGATATGATTATAGAACATACAATGACGCAATGAATTCAAGAGAATACTAGGTATATAAATGAGAAAGAACCATCGAGACTGGACCTAATAATCACATCAGAACCCAATATAGTGGACAAGATTGAATATAAGACACCAATAAGTAAAAGTGACCACATATTGGTTGAACTGGAACTAAATGAGGAAAAATACATGAAAAAATGAACAATATGGAAAGGGAAGGTTGATGTATGAATAATTTTTTTTTTATAATATAAGAGAATTCTTTCAAAAAGTAAACTGGGAAAGAATACATAAGGAGAAAACAGCAATAGTGGAGAAATGGAATATTTTGACAAAAATTCATAAAGTAGGGGTGAAAAAGTATGTCCCAAGACAAAACCAAGAAAAAGAATATGTAAAGTCTTGGTTCAACAAAAGATGTAGGGAGTTAAAAGACAAAAGAGATAAAGCTTGGATGAAATTGAAAAAATACAAAAGACCTGAAAAATGTAAAATATATTCTAGTTATAGAAATGAATATCTACAAGTGTGCAGAGAAGAAAAGAGAAAATATGAAAATGATGTCATAGAAAAATATAAAGATCAACCAAAACTATTTTTCAGGTTTGTAAACAACGAACTGAAAAACAAACAAGAATTAGATAAACTACGACAAGGAGTTGAATACACAGAGGAAATAGAAATGGCAGAAATTATGAACAAACATTTTAAATCGGTGTTTACAAGGGAGAACATACAATCTAGAGATATCGAATAGGAAGAGAAAGCTCACCCTATGAAAGAGATAGAAGTATAAAGGAATGAAATAATGAATCACTTGAGTAATCTTAACGTCAGAAAATTGCATGAATCAAATGAAATAGCAAACTGGATTTTGAGAAAATGCAGGAATGAACGAACAGACAAAATACATAGCCTAATAAACAGTTCATTGAAAGAAGAAAAAGTTCTAAAAGATTGGTGGAAAAGAGCAAATATAGTACCAATATATAAAGGGGGGAAACCAGGAAGACCCCACTAACTATAGACCGGTCTCTCTTACAAGTACGATGGCAAAAAATTGTGAAAGAATTATCAAAAGTAGATGGGTAAGGCATTTGAAAAAAAAAAAAACGTACTAAATCCAAGGCAATTTGGATTTAGACAAGGACGATCATGCGTCACAAACTTAATGTGTTTCTATTCAAGGCTAATAGATGTAATACAAGAAGGAGATGGATGGGCTGATTGTACATTTCTAGACCTGGAAAAAGCTTTTGATAAGGTATCACATAAGAAGTTGCTTAAGAAATTAGAAACTGCAGGAGGAATACAGGGCAAACTGCTGACGTGGATGGAAGATTTCTTGCATGAAAGAAAAATGAGAGTAGTAATAAGAGACAAACATTCTGATTGGGATGAAGTGATAAGTGGTGTTGCACAAGGAACAGTTCTGGCCCCAATAATGTTTGGTATATATGTCAATAATATGAATAAAGGAATTGAAATTTGTATGAGCTTCTTTGCTGATGATGCAAAATTGTTGAAGAAAGTTAACACTGAAGATGATTGTGAGTCAATAAAGTCTGGGAATGAAGTAGGGAGTGGAAGATGGAATTCAATATCAAGAAGTGTAGTATAATAGAATTTGGAAGAAGCAAAAAAAAAAAAAGAATAATGGAATCATATAAATTGGGAGAAGATGAAATAAAAAAGTAGAAAATAAGAAGGACCTGGGAGTCATTATTATGAATACTATGTTCCCTGAGAAACATATAAAAAAAAATGGAAAAACTTATAATTCAATAAGAACAATCAAAGTGGCATTTACATACCTGGATGAAGAAATGGTGAAGAAAATACTAGTCACTTTGATAAGACCAAGATTGGAATATAAAACGACGACGTGGTCACCAGGTACAAAAAAATATATGGCAAAACTTGAAAGAATACAAAGAGCAATTACAAAATTGGCACCAACACTCTCAGAACTATCATATGAAGAAAGACTAGCAAAACTTGAGCTAAAGATAATAGAGCAAAGAAAAAAGAGAAGACACTTGATAACTACTTATAGAACCATGAAAGGCATAGAAACTATTGATAGAGAGGATCTAATAAAATGGGATAGTAGAAATACAAGAGGACACGGAAAGAAAATATAGAAAGACAGTTATAGAAGAGATCTGAAAGTGAACAGCTTTCCCCACAGAGTAATAGACATTTGGAACAAATTAGATGAGAAAGTGGTGTGTGCAAAAACAATACACGAATAAAAAAAATAATCTAGATAAAATGAGATACGAAGACGGGACACCACGAGCATAGCTCACTTTCCCGTAAAATACAACTAGGTAAATACAAACACACACACACGTATATATATATATATATATATATATATATATATATATATATAAACATAAATGTATATGTATATAAGAGAGAAATTCGCTAGTAACAGCGACATCAATCCAATAATTTTTATGACAGTCGCATGCAAATTTCGAACCCACTGGTTCCGGCCTCCCGTATGATCACCTTCACAGAGCCTTAACCCAATACACGAACAGAGCTTTAAAGGCCTTGAAACCTGGAATCGAGCTGATTTTCGAGGATAGGAAAGATCGGAATTGGGGTCGCATATTAGCAATCTTTACTATCCTCGGAAATCAGTTCAATTCCAGGTTTCAATGCTTTTAAGTCTCTGTTGGTGTAGTGTGTTAAGGCTCTGTGAAAGTGGTCTTACGGGTGGCCGAAACAATGGGTCCGAATCCTACATACGACTGTTATAGAAATTATTTGATATAGGTATATTTTCATATATATATATATACACATTTTACATATATATATGTATATATATATATATATATATATATAATGTAAATATATATATATATTTATGCATGTATATATATACATACATATATACATACACACACACACACACACACACACACACACACACACACACACACACACACACACACACACACACACACATATATATATATATATATATATATATATATACATATATATATATATATGTGTGTGTGTGTGTGTGTGTAATAAAACCACATGGAAAATAAAATGAAAGGTGACCGAACGTTTTCGTCTATTTAAGTCATTTCAAAGGTACAGAGTAAGGTAGCAGTGACATTATATATACAAAAATAACACACTAGGGTGGAATTAGGATAGATCTAATAGTGACCTGACTCTCTCAGCATTGCCAGACGCTTGACATATGTATGTATATACATATATATATATATATATATATATATACATATACATATATATATGTATATATATATATGAATATATATATATATGCATGCATACATACATACAAATACATATACCAAGGCTTCTTCCGCCCCTTACAAAGGGGGAAGCCAAAAAGAGAAAGGCATAAAATCATTCCCACCCATTCCATCCCTGAATACACTCCACACCCGTCCACCCTCCCTCCCATCTTAGCACCTCCTGAATGACGGGTCATCCCTGCACCTTGTCCACTGCCCTGGGTCAGAAGCAGTGTCGCAAGACACAGCACATCCACAGCAAGGCCGCTTCATTAAATCGGCGACCCCCCTCTCCGTCCCCCCATTGCATAAAATGAGAGGACGGGGAGAAATCCCTTCGGGCTGCGTCAAATTTTGCTCACACATACCACCTCACCCCCCATCCACCCGCCCATTCCACCTCATGCAATCACAACATCATCCATATACAACAAATTCATCAGTAGATTTAAGGGAATGAGTGGTGGGGATGTAGGGGGCGCTTGACCTAAGAGTGTAGCATTCTATTTTTTTCCTGTGACCATATAACGTATCTGTAGATTGTGTTGCCTTAACTGTTCTTGTAACTTGATAATGACTCTATGTAGTCGAAACGTCAAATATTAAAATGGAGAACTTTGGAAAGTTCGTTTCCGCTCATCCTCCCAATATTAGAACTTTAGTGAGGAAACTTGAAAATATCAAGAAGAAAATCAATAACTGTGAAAATGCTGTGGTGTTCAATTCAGTGTGTATAAAAGAAAACCTGCGCCCTAAGTATACAATATACATATATATATATATATATATATATACATATATATATATTGTATATATATATATATATATGCCCATTTATACTAATATATATATATATATATATATATATATATATATATATATATATATATGTATGTATATATATTTATATATATATATGTGTGTGTGTGTGTATGTGTGTATATATTACATATATATATATATATATATATATATATACATGTATATATATACATGTATATATGTATATATATATATATATATATATACATGTATATATGTATATATATATATATATATACATATATATATATATATATATATATATATATATATATATATTCTGTTAAAAATTACAGCAAAAGAATTGTTAATTAACTTTTTCCATGAGCTCTCAAGCTTGCGAAAAGTAGATTTCTGGTAGGGGGAAAGAGAGTAAATCAAATATCCAAAACTCATAGGCACTCCCATGGGCTCGCCTATTTCAGTTGTAGTGGCTGAAGTGGTGATGCAGCAGTTTGAGGCAGAACTTCTGAGGACAGCTCCCCCGTCCCTGAAATTATGGGTGAGGTATGTGGATGACGTTTTCGCTGTAATGCAAGACAAAGACATTGACCCTTTCTTCATTAATCTCAATTGCTTAGAATCGGCCATCCAGTTCTCCATGGAATTGGAAGTTAATGGGGCGCTTCCGTTTCTGGACATCTTAGTTTCACGAGAACGAGATCACCTCGAGACCAGCATATACAGAAAGCCCACACACACAGACAGACTTCTAGACTATGACAGTTACCACCCGGACTGCCACAAAAGAAGCCTAATCCGCACGTTATGGAACCGAGCTGACAAGATCTGCTCCACGACACGACAGATGCGGTGAGGGCCGAGAAGAGGCACCTACGTGAAGTTTTCCGAACCAACGGCTATCCGAAACGGACCGTACGGAAATGGACGAGGACACGACGCACCGAGACACAATCCCCTCACACAGGGCACAGGGTCACGATCCCATACATTAAAGGTGCATCGGAGGTAACAGCCAGGATACTCCGGGAGAAGAACATACAGGTAGCACATAAGCCACGCAACACTCTGCATCACAACCTCACCAGGGTCAAGGACACAGAAGCACCCACCCAGCAGGCGTGTGTAGTGTACCGCATGGGCTGTTTGGATTGTGATGCAGATTACATAGGAGAAACACAGAAGAAACTCGCAACCAGAATTGAAGAACACAAGCGGGCAGTTAAACGGAAAGATGCAGCCTCAGCACTCTACAAACACATTAACGAATCACAACACAATATTGACTGGGAAGGAGCCACAGTGGTACATAGAGACAACTCAAAGAAAAGGAGACTATTCTTAGAAGCTTGGAAGACTAAAGAGGTTAGCGTAAACAGGTGCATAGATTTAAACCCTATATACCTGGTTGCTAAAAACACAAACACAGACGTAGCTTGAATTGGCTTCCTTTCAAACTACGGGATCGAGGGTGGACAAGGCGAACTAAAGTCACAGTGTGGGTGACCAAGTTTTGATTTATTTCATTTGCCCACAAGTGCGTAGTGCACATTCAATTGACGCATAGTACCATTTTATTAAATTTCATTTTATTGCATTGTTTTATTGTACTTTATTTCACTTTGTTGTATTTTATGTCATTTTATTATTTTATTATATTTATTTCCTCTGATCACTAGTGCGTAGTGCATTTTTTCAATTGTTGCACAAGTGTCAGTTTATTCTATCTTATTACATTTTATTTTATTGTATTGTATTGTACTTCTCTTTTTCTCTTTTTCTTATAGGAAATATCCCCTGTGGGGCTACAAGGAGTAGGATGCCTAGTCCCAATCCCCGTCCCTTTCTTCTCGCCTCTTACGATCCAAGTGGGAATACTTGGTGGCAGTATTCTTTTCCCCCACCACAGGGAATTCCCCCATCACAGAAAAAGAATACTCAGAGAAATGGTACAGGACAGCAACAAGGGGTTGGAGGACAGCATAACGGAGGGGCAGTCGTAGTATAAAAGTGTCATAATTTCTCTATGCACACAGATTTTCTCTATCATAGACAAAATGATGTGTTGCTCTGGTCCGTAGGGGCGCCCCATATATAGACCCTAAAATATCAACTGCATGCTACTTTGCCACAATAACAAGCAGCCAATACCCCAGTAGACTGGAAGTGAGCATTAAGGGAGAGCGACAGGAGGAAGTGGATAGTTTTAGATACTTGGGTGCAAATGTGGCAGGGAAAGGTGGAGTGAAAGTGGAGGTAGAATGTAGATTGAGAGAAGCGAGTAAATGCCTTGGTGGATTAAAGAGTGTAATGAGGAATAGACATTTGGGAATGGATGCGAAGAGGAGACTGTATGAAGGAGTGATTGTGCCAACAGCACTGTATGGGGCAGAAACATGGAACATAAGAGAAGAAGAGAGAAGAAGTTTGAATATGTTTGAGATGAGATGTCTGAGAAGTATGATGGGGGTTACTAGGCTGGATAGAGTGAAAAATGAGGGGGTGAGGAGGAGAACAGGGGTGGAAAAGGAGCTGGGAGATAGGGTTGATGAAAGAATATTAGGATGGTTTGGACACATGGAAAGAATGAGTGAAGAAAGACTAGTAAAAGAGGTATGGAAGGCAGATGTGGAGGGGGTGAACATGAGGGGACGTCCTAGGATGAGGTGAAGGGGGCTTTGGGGAAGAGGGGAATGTCTGTTAAGGAAGGACGGGAGAGGACAGAAGACAGGGGCGAATGGAGAATGGTTGTATATGGATGATGTTGTGATTGCATGAGGTGGAATGGGCGAGGGGATGGGGGTGAGGTAGTATGTGTGAGCAAAATTTGACACAGCCCGAAGGGATTTCTCCCCGTCCTCTCCTTTTATGCAATGGGGGGACGGAGAGGGGGGGTCGCCGATTTAATGAAGCAGCCTTGCTGTGGATGTGTTGTGTCTTGCGACACTGCTTCTGACCCAGGGCAGTGGACAAGGTGCAGGGATGACCCGTCATTCAGGAGGTACTAAGATGGGAGGGAGGGTGGACGGGTGTGGAGTGTATTCAGGGATGGAATGGGTGGGAATGATTTTATGCCTTTCTCTTTTTGGCTACCTCCCTGGTAAGGGGGAAAAGCCTTGGTATTTGTATGTATGTATGTATGTATTGTACTTTGTTGTATTTGATTTTATAATATTTCATTTATTCTTTGTAAAATTAGATATGTAAGGAGGCCTAGTCGTCCGATACTCGGAGCGACTGGAAGAAGAGGGGGGACCCGGACAGCTTCGGCAGTTCGGAATACCTCTCCCAATTCCAACCACGGACAGTATAATAGCTCATTTGAACACTGTACATTTTCACACCCCTGAAGACGGTCCTAGGACTACGACCGAAACGTCGGGCATTAAACTTCCCACTTTGAGTCTGGTGTTTACGCTTCTCCCCTACAAGAGACTTTATTCTCCCCTTACAAGAGACTTTATTCCTGACCGGTTTCGCCTCTGAAGAAGCCTCAAAGGCGAAACCGGTCAGGAATAAAGTCTCTTGTTCCAAATCGTGTCTTTCCATTCTTATGGAATGGTAAGAATGGAAAGACACGATTTGGAACAAGATACTTTATTCCTGACCGGTTTCGCCTTTGAGGCTTCTTCAGAGGCGAAACCGGTCAGGAATAAAGTCTCTTGTTTTCAATCGTGTCTTTCTATTCTTACCATTCATAATAGATATACATATATATATATTTATATATATATATATATATATATATATATATATATAAATTGGAAACTGGTATGTTATAACACATTTGTAAATATTCACTAAACCCACTTTCGGAGAAATAATATCGAAAGGACAGGAAAATTGTATTAATTGCTTAATGCTCCAAGTGCTATTCTTAGGCCTTTGTTTTGGATGATGTTCAGGGGTTGTAACGTGGTTGGTGTTGCCGATCCATAAATCTGACACCTATAGTCTAATTTAGATCTAATTAGGGACTTATAAATCATTAGCAGGGATTTCCTATCTGCTCCCCAATTTGTGCCCGTTAGTTTACGTAGCAAATTAATTCTCTTGTTGCACGCATCAACTAGATATTTTACATGGGCCTTCCAGTTTAGCCTGGAGTCCAGTTTCAGGCCAAGGAAAAAGGTTGAATTTTGTACTGGAATGGGAGTACCATGTAATTACAGATTTATTTCTGCCTGGGCTCTGCGTGAAAATACAATTACTGTTGACTTTAATTCCGAAAACTTAAATCCCCATTTGTCAGACCAGTCCTGGAGCGAGTCCAGGGCCAGTTGTACGCGAGAGCCGGAAAACTTGGCGTTCGGTGAGGAATGCCAGATTCCGACGTCGTCAGCGTATAATGAGTATTTAAGGTTCCGAGGTGGAGCGGGTAGAATATCGTTTATGAGCAACATAAATAAAGTGGGACTTAACACACTTCCCTGTGGTACGCCATTTTCTTGTGTGCGTACTGTTGAATAATAATTTTGATTTCTAACCGAAAAAGTTCGTTCTTTTAAAAAAAATTGAATGAAAATAAGGAGATTCCCTCTAAGGCCAAGTGCATAAAGTTTTTCGAAGATACCACGTCGCCATGACATGTCGTAGGCTCTTTCTAAATCTAAAAAACAAGCAACAAGGTATTCTTTCCTCTCGAAAGAGGAGAGGATATCTTGTTCTAAGTTGACCAAATGGTCAAGACTACTTCTATTTTTCCTGAAACCACATTGGGCAGGAACTATTAAATTTTGGGACTCTAGGATGAATTTTAATCTGTTATTGGCCATACGTTCTAATACTTTGCATAAGCAGTTGGTAAGCGCTATAGGGCGATAAGAGGAAGGACTCTTTGGGTCCTTCCCCTTTTTGAGAATAGGTATGACGTGGGCATGTCTCCATGTTTTTGGGAATTCTTGACTACTCCAAATTGCGTTGTATATTTCTAGTAATTTTTCAGTGAAATTGAATTCAAATGTTGCAGCATCTCATACCTAATCCCATCTGGGCCAGCAGAGGTTCCTCTACACGAGCTTAAGGCTTGTTGAAGCTCGTGTAGTTGGAAGGGGGTGTTATAGTCATGGTGTGTCTGTGTATAGAAGATCAGTGATTCTGCTTCCCGTCTTTGTTTGTGTTGTAAAAAGGTTGGAGAATAGTTATTTGTGTTGCTTGTTTGCGTGAACGTGTCTGCGATTGTGTTTGCGATGTCCAGGGGAGCATCTACAAACGTGTTTCCAATAGTTAGGGTCTTAATGTTTGGTGTATATTTGCCGTCTATCTTTCGAACGGCTGACCAGATTTGTGATAGAGGAGTGTTTATGTTTATTGTAGAGATGTAATCATGCCAAGACTTTCGTTTGGCATGTTTTATTGTTCTACGGGCCTCTGCTTGCGTCTTTTTAAAAGTAATAAAATTTGGTGCAATCGGGTTATTTTTAAAAGTTCGATATGCCCTATTCCGCTTGCAAAGTGCTTTTCTGCAGTCTGATGTCCACCAAGGAACTCTATGCTTGTGAAATACCGAGGTTTTTGGTATATGCTTAATAGCTGAATTCAAAATAGAGTTGGATAAATTTAATATTTTGTCATCCATATTATCCCCTGTGATGTTGACGTTGGTGGTTGTGCGATACATTTCCCAGTTGGCTTTTTTGATGTTGAATTTGGGACATGGA
>NC_134800.1:16259346-16269346 GCF_046742065.1 Oratosquilla oratoria
ACCCCATACAGTACTATTGGCACAATCACTCCTTCATATAACCTGCTCTTACCATTCATTCCCATATGTCTATTTCTCATTATACTTTTTAATCCACCAAGGCATTTACTCGCTTCTCTCAATCTACATTCTACCTCCAACCCCAATCCTCCCTTTCCTGCCACATTCGCACCCAAATATCTAAAACTATCCACTTCCTCCAGTCTTTCACCCTTAATGATCACTTCCAGCCTGCTGTCACTCTCTCCCTTTGTACATCTCATCACCTTATTTTGCCCACATTTATCTTCAGCTTCCTTCTTTCACACACCTTCTCAAATTCTGTCACTAACTTCCTAATTCCCTCCTATGATCCTGCTGCAGGCGCAGTGTCGTCAGCAAACACCAACTGCCTCACCTCCCTCTTTTCTCCATTTTATTTAATCATCGCCAACCCCTGACCCACTACCCTTGCATCCATCTCTCACACCACTCCATCCATGTAAAGATTGAACAGCCAGGGCGACATAACACACCCCTGCCGAAGTCCCACCTTTACCTCAAACCATTCACTCTCTGCATTTCTAATCCTAACACAAGCTCTACTATTCTCGTAAAAACTCTTGAATGATCTTAACAGCTTTCCTCCTATATCATATATCTACAGTACCTCCCACAATGTCTTCCTGTCTACCCTGTCGTAAGCCATTTCCAGATCCATAAAAGCCCAAAAAACATCCTTACCTTTTCCTATAGCTTTCTACACAACCCACACTGTTCCTCACCAATTATTCACTCCGTTCCTCTCCTAATCCTCTCAATCAAGACCCTCCCATAAGCCTTTCCAACGACACTCAACAATCTGATCCCTCTGAAACTACTACATTCACACTTGTCCCCCTTTCCCTTGTAAAGCGGATCTATACAGGCACACCTCCAGTCCGCCGGCACTCTACCCTCTCATAAACAAGCATTAAATAACCTCACCAGCCACTCCACTATATCTGTCACTCCTTTCTTCAGACATTCTACATGGCAGCCATCCAACCCAGGTGCCTTACCTTCTCTCATCATCATAACAGCTGCATTTACTTCATCCTCCCCTATTTTTCCTCCATTTTCCTCACTCATCACTCTCATTTTCTTAGCGCTTCCCACTGCAACTACCTTTCCCTCCTTATCCTCCTTTACATTTAGCAACTCCCTAAAATACTCTGCCCACCTTCCTCATACTGCCTTCTCTTCCATTATCATCTCTCCATCTACACCTTTTACCTTTTCTTCTCCACTTGATTCACCTCCTCTTTCTCTTTTAATTTCGTTCCAAAACATATTTTTACTACTTTCAAAATTTTCTGTCATACTTTTACCCCATTTCACATCTGCTCTCCTCTTTGCTTCCTTTATCTTATGCTTAACTTCCCTTCTCTTTACCTTGTACCTCTCATACGATTCCTTCGTCCTAATTATTAGCTAATCTATGAATGCCTTCTACACCTTTCTTTGCTTCCTCATCCCACTACTCACTACCCTTCCTCCTGTTTCCTCCAGGACTCCTTGTTCCACACACCATCTTTACACACCTTATGACTCCCTCTTTGAATCATCCCCATTCCTCCTCCACTCCTAGTTCTATTCTATCCTTTACTTCCTCATACTCCTCTGTCAGCTTCTTCTTATACTCATTCTCATTTTTCTCTCATTTAAATAATTCGTTATAAGTACCTCCCTACCTTCTGCTTTTTCCTCTTTCTCCACCTATTCTCCACTCTCAATTTACCTTCCACCAGAAAATGACCTGATATTCCCCCACTCTCTTCCCTTAGAACATGTACATCCTTAACTCTTCCTACCATACTCCTGGTCATCATTATATAGTCCATTAACGCTCTATCTGCCACCCTTCCATCCATCACCTTTTCCCATATGTACTTATGCTTGACTTTTTTCCTAAATACTGTATTTGCTATAATCAACTCTCTTTGAAGACACATCACCATCAATTCTTCACTAGGATATTTACCTGAAACTCCATACTTCCCAATCACTCCATCTATTGGTTCATTTCCTACCCTAGCATGCAATCATTTATACCTACCCAAAAAGCCTCCCTTTTCTCTACGCTCTTCTCACTACCAGGCCCATACGCACTTACAAAAATCCATATTTTCCTTCCCAGTTTCATCTACATCCACATCAACCTTGATGAAACCTTCATCCACTCAACTACCCGCTTACTTATATCTTCACTTACTAGTATAGCCACCCCTTCTTTCCCTCGTCCCCTGTTCACTCCTGAGTACCTCCGAGCTACACTCCCAAACTCACAGTTTCCCTTTTCTTTCATTTTAGTTTCACTCAAAGCCAGTGCATCCATCTTTCTTCTCACAAACATACTGCCTATCTTCCCTTTCACTCTCATCTGTACCACATCCACGCACATTAAAAGATCCAAACCATAGGGAACTGGTTGGAAAACTCCCAGACCCTCTTATTCCTTAATTTATAAATCAAAATGTAGCTTCAGAGGGAAAATAATCGAGTCTTCCCTGATAAAATATCTCCCTAATTTCAACATATCAAATGGTCAGTGGTCACCTGACTGCATTACTACCTCAGCAGTCAACCAAGTGCTACCTCATTTACTCCAAGGTCACAAAATCCCACGTGACCCGCGGAGCGTGGGTCACGTAACCTGAGCTTGTTCCTTTTCCCACCTCACATTTTTTGTATATATGTATATGCCTTCCACTATGTATTCATTCTGCTGAAGAGGGTCACAGTTAGTGATCGAAATATACAGAACGTTCGACATTAGTGTATTCTTTTTCCGACTGTAGAATAACAAGTTTATGTTACTAATGTGCCACGACATTACTTTATTGTGATATATATATATATATATATATATATATATGTATATGTATATACATATGTATATATATATGTGTGTACATACACACACACACACATACATATATATATATGTATATATATACATATAAATATATATATATGTATGTATAATATATTAACAAAACAGAAATTTAATTTGTATGACATATTTTGTATCACATATAAATGTTTAATATTTTTCTGTTCTGTTGATATGTTTCTTCTCACAACATGATCACACTATTCTCATATTATCATAAAATGTGACATCTCGCCACATTTTAAGACACCTCAGCCACTCTATTCCCATACATACAACTATAATTTATTTTGTTCAAATTCAATTTGTATCACATATTTTGTATCACATAAATGTTTAATATTTTCTGTTCTGTTAATATGTTTCTTTTCACAACAAGATGACACTATTCTCATAAAATGTGACATCTCGCCACATTTTAGGATACCTCAGTCACTCTATTCCAACACATACAGCTGTTCGATTTCTGGTTTATTAGTTTAAATTACATTTCACACATTATACTCATGAAATTATAAATTGTAACATTACGACATATTATAGAACAACACCTCACCCAATAATTTATTGCAAACTCCAACGGACCCCCACAAAAGAGGGAACGCGGAGTCAACCAACTACGTATACTGCCAGGTCTATTCTCAGAGTAACATTCCTCTGAAGAAGCTACAAGCGAAACCGGTCAGGAATAAACTCGGAACAAGACCCGTAACTCTCTTATTCCACCTTTTTCATATATACATACATATATATATATCTATATATATAGGTTTATATATACATATATATATATATGTATATATATATATATATGTATATATATATATATATATATATATATATATATATATATACATATATCCCAAAGACAAAATGTAGTAGCACATTTGTAAATAATAATCACGAAGAACTCACAGTCGGAATAAAAGGAAACTTTAGAAGAATGTGAAACTTCTATATTTCGACTAATAGCTATAGCCATCTTCAGGAAACTACAGATTATAAGAATTTGCAGAGACATAAGTACAATGAGATGTGTTCCCCTTCTACTCACATCTCATAGTACTTACATCTCTGCAAATTCTTGTAATCTGTACTTTCTTGAAGAGGACTATAGCTATTAGCCGAAATATAGAAGTTTCACATTCTTCTAAAGTTTCCTTTTATCCCGACTGTGAGTTCTTCGTGATTATATATATATGTATATATATATATATATATATATATATATATATATATATATATATATATATATATATATATACATATACATACATGTATATACATTTGTATATGTATGTATATACGTATATTCAAATATATATATATATATATGTATATATATTTGTATATGTATATACATATATGTATATATATGCATGAGAAATCACATAAACTCGTGATTCTAAATATGCGGAAAAACCACCAAGGAAAAAGAAAAACTGATGACCATCAGTTTTTCTTTTTCCTTGGTGGTTTTTCCGCATATGTATATATATGTATATATATTTGTATATATACATATATTGTATGCATATACATATACATATATATATATGTAAATATATACATATATATGTATGTACATATATACATATATATGAATATATATATATATATATATATACATGTATGTATATTTATATATATGTATACATATATAAATATATATATGTATGTATATATGTATATATATGTATGTATATATATGTATATGCATGTATATATATGTATATGCATGTATATATATATGCTCAGTCCGCTCGTGACCTCAGCTCAGTCCGCTCGTGACCTCAGCTAGATACCTCGTTTTTCTGCACAGACACCAGCTAGCGAATACCTGTGAAATTTATATCTCCGAATAGTGTTAAGTGATTGTGTTGTGTTTTTGTGATTGTATACGTATAGCGCTATACAGTTACATATATAAGATAAAGTGCAGTGTTCTATCTAAATTCAAAACAGTTTTCTGTTACCGTACTCCAAAGGTAGGAGAAATAGTATAAGGTAAGCAGAGTGAACTTCGCGTATTTAGTTTATTAGAGACCGCTTTGATTTTTTGTTGTTGTTGATTTGTATTTTCTCTTTGCCGTTTTTATTGCTAAAGGGGGAGCGAAATGGCTTGTGAAGGTTGCGTGAACCTAGAGGTCCGTCTCAGGATGTGTGAGGAGGAAATTCGTCTTCTCAGGAGTGCGCTCCGTGAGAAGAGTGAACCCTCCCCACAACCCAAAGAGCGTTCCACTTCTTCCCCTACTGTCACTGCCATGTGCGAGTGGCGGTCCGTGGGGTCCCGTTTGTCGAGCCCGCGTTCGGTAGACGTGTGCCCTGTGGAGTAACCGCTGGCTCTAGCCAATCGTTTTGCTCTACTGGAGGATGAAGTGGCTGAAAACCAGGAGTTCTTGGTGGTGAGGGACTCCATGGTGCGGGGCTATGACGACATCCTGCAGCGGAAGACTAAGCGACGTTGCAAGCTTGTATGTCAACCGGGCCGTGGGATCGTCGATTGTACCCGGTCCATCAGGGAGCAAGGACGGAAGAACACGGTTACGATTGTTCATACGGGAAGTAACGATGTAGGTAGGGTGAGATCAGAGGAGCTTGTTCGGAATTACAAGGTCCTCCTTCAGGAGATGAAGGAACGTGGGAGCCGTCACGTAGTCTGTGGGATCCTCCCGAGGATCCACGCAGGCTCGTGTTGGAACAGTAGAGCCATAGGGATCAATGATAGGATATCGCAGTTGTGCACACAATTGGGATACCACTTTCTTGATCCTTGGTATCTCTTTTCTAGGCGCCATGACCTTTACGCTTCTGATGGGATCCACCTTACCCGCAGAGGCAAAGATGTTCTTACAAACCTCATTGTGGGAGTTTGTAATGAACTAGCTCCTTTTTTTTAGGGTAGAAGCCCATAGGGAAGGGGAAATAGAATGTACTTGGGAAAACAGTGTAGAGTATAGCATTAATGTAGAACAATGTGCCAATATAGGACAAAATATCATTTTAGGATATAGTGTCGCTAGAGGACGAAATGTCACATTAGGATGTAATGTCATAGGACAAAATGTCGCAATGGGATGTAATGAGAGTGGAAGACAAAGGATCACGATGGGAAGTAATGATAGTGGAGAACAAAATATCACGATAGGATGTAATGATAATGGAGGAGAAAATATCACGGTAGGATATAATGTCAGTGAAGAACAAAATATAATTTTAGGAGGGGATACCGGACAGAATAAAATGAAGGCCAAAATATCATGATAGGATGTAATGTCTCTAGAGGACGAAATGTCACATTAGGATGTAATTTTATAGGACAAAATGTCGCAATGGGATATAATGACAGTGGAGGACAAAAGATCACGATGGGAAGTAATGATAGTGGAGAACAAAATATCACGATAGGATGTAATGATAATGGAGGAGAAAATATCACGGTAGGATATAATGTCAGTGATAGTGGAGAACATAATATCACGATAGGATATAATGATAATAGAGAAAATATCACGGTAGGATATAATGTCAGTGAAGGACAAAATATAATTTTAGGAAGGGATACCGGACAGAATGTCAATGAAGGCCAAAATATCATGATAGGATGTAATGTCGCTAGAGGACGAAATGTCACATTAGGATGTAATGTCATAGGACAAAATGTCGAAATGAGTTGTAATGAGTGTAGAGGACAAAAGATCACGATGGGAAGTAATGATAGTGGAGAACAAAATATCACGATAGGATGTAATGATAATGGAGGAGAAAATGTCACGGTAGGATATATTGTCAGTGAAGGACAAAATATAATTTTAGGAAGGGATACCGGACAGAATGTCAATGAAGGCCAAAATATCAAGTTAGGATGTAATGTCAGTGGAAGACAAAAGATCACGATGGAATGTAATTATAGTGGAGGAAAAAATATCATGTACTTTAATGCTCGTAGTATTAGGAACAAATTTAAAGAAATACAGGCGTATGTCAAAAGCGAAAATCCCGATATGATAGGAATAACTGAGACATGGTTAAATGGTACAGAGTTCGAAGCTGAATTTAATATTGCGGGATTTAAACACTTTCATCAGGATAGAAACCACAAGAAAGGTGGGGGTGTTCTATTGTACGTTAAAAACAATGTTCATGCTTGTGTTTTAGAGAAAGTGAAACAGGATGCATATGATAGTTTGTGGGTTGAGTTAACCCAAACAAATGGACAAAAAATGAATATAGGTGTAATATATATGCCAAAGACATTATCATTAGCAGACGACAAACTGTTATTTCAAGAACTGTCTAGTTTCTGCAACCGGGATTTATTGATAATGGGTGATTTCAATTTTACTGACATTGATTGGATGACCCTTGAACATGGCCATATAGGTAGTCGCTTGATTGATTTTCTTGGTGACAATTACTTAATTCAGCATGTAAAAGAGCCCACAAGATATGGAAACTTACTCGATCTTTTGATCACTAGCCGCGAAAGCATGGTAACTGATGTAGAAGTCGGTGAATCTGTTGCAAATAGCGATCACAACTTAGTTAGCTTCAAACTCATAAAATTTTTTAGAATAGATACTTGTGTTTCTAAAATACCCGATTTCAGTAAAGCTCAGTTCATAGGACTACGTCAGGAGCTTCAGCTTACAGATTGGGAGGCAAAATTAAACGAAAGACCTGTAGATCAGATGTGGGAAATATTTCAAAATACGCTCACTAAGATGATTCAAACTTACATTCCTTTTAAGGACAGACGTCCCCCAAACCAGGCTCGCCCAAAGTGGCTCGACAAAGAAACTGAAAAAAGTATTGCTAAAAAGAGACAGGCTTATAAGAAATATAAGTGCTCGGGTGCATCTAATGACTATGAAAATTATGTATCAGTACAGAGAGATTTAAAAAAGACAATAAGGAAAAGAAAACGACAATACGAAATGAACATCGCTGATAAATCCAAAGAGAATCCCAAAGAATTCTATAGTTACATTAGAGATAAAAGGTTGTTAGGAATCACATTGGTCCACTATTATCTGCTGACGGTCAACTTGAATATTCAAATGAAGGAATGTGTAATATCTTAAACAATTATTTTAGCTCGGTATTCGTAAACGAAACACCTCAAAGTGAATTCCAAACTGAAACCTGTGAAAAGTCTGGGGTAAACTTACTCACTACGGTAAATATAACAAAAGAAAAAATTAAAAGGTGTATAGACAAACTCAAAGTTAATAAAACACCAGGCCCTGACGGTTGGCATCCAAGAATCTTAAAGGAAATTAAAAATGAGATTGTTGTTCCATTAGAAATTATTTTCAAGAAATCCATCATATCCGGAGATGTCCCAAGAGAATGGAAGCTAGCTAACGTTACTCCCATATTCAAAAAAGGTGACAAAAAGAAACCAAATAACTATAGGCCTATAAGTTTGACTTCAATCGTAGGAAAAATAATGGAAACTATCATCAGAGATGCTATCGAACATCACTTAGAAAGTAACCGTTTGATAAATGATAGCCAGCATGGTTTCAGACGGAAACGTTCTTGCGTGACTAACTTACTCGAATTCTACAACACAGTTATCTCGAATTATGACAAAAGAAACAATATAGATTTAATACATCTAGACTTTGCAAAAGCTTTTGATACTGTCCCACACGAAAGACTACTTACTAAATTAGCTTTGCATGGAATAAGTGGTAGCCTATTAGGTTGAACTAGTAATTGGTTGAATGGTCGAAAACAGAGAGTTGTTTTAAATGGAAAAACTTCTGGATGGAAAAGTGTTGCAAGTGGAGTTCCTCAGGGTTCCGTTCTTGGGCCACTTCTATTCATAGTATATATAAATGATATAGACCATGGACTAAAATCTACTGTTTCCAAATTTGCTGATGATACAAAACTGTGCGGAGTGGCAAATGATCACTCAAACCAATTAGATATTCAAGAAGATTTAGATAAATTACAGCAATGGTCTGAAAAGTGGCTAATGAAATTTAACACAAGTAAATGCAAGGTAATGCACATAGGTAAAAATAACAGTAAGTACGATTACAAGTTATTTGGTAATTCGTTAACAAAAGTGGATAGTGAAAAAGATCTCGGCGTAATTATCAGTAACGACCTCAAATCATCCAAGCAGTGTATTTCAGCCTCTGAGAAAGCAAATAAGATTCTGGGACTGATTACGCGATCTTTTGATTTCAAAAGTCCATCACTCATTAACAAGCTATATAAGTCGTTAGTTCGTCCACATTTGGAATATGCTGTTTCTGTATGGTCACCGAATCTCATTAAAGACATTGACAAACTGGAAAAAGTACAACGGTGAGCCACAAAACTGATTCCAGATATCAAAAATAAATCATACGAAAATCGACTAAAACACATGAATCTGTTTTCCCTAAAAAAGCGTAGACTCAGAGGTGACTTGATACAGGTCTTTAAGATTTTAAAGGGAATTGACAACATCAAAAGTGACCAAATTTTCACATTGAATGAGAATCAGACAAGAAACAATGGTCTCAAACTATCCGGAAATAGATTCAATTTAGAAGTAGGTAGAAACAACTTTGCCAACCGTGTAGTAAATGAATGGAATAAACTTCCTGCACAGGTAGTGCAATGTAGTTCAGTTCGAAGCTTTAAGAATCAGTTAGATAAATACCTAAGTAAGATGCTGTAATGATTATAATTTATCTTATATTATTTGTTTTTGTTTTGTTATCATTTGTCTGTCTGATTTTCATTTATTATTAGTTATATGTCAATTCATTATTATTTACTATTTACCTGTTTGTTTATTATTTAACTATACCTATGCATTTATTTATGTATTTTGTTTGTTATTTACATTATTATAGTTTTTTATTTATTGTTTTATTATTAATATGATTTTTTTTCGCATCCGACCTAGATATGGATCAAAAGGTCTCCTGTCGGCATGCTCCGCCTTTGTAATCCTTTCTAATGTATATATGTATATATATTGCAGTAATTCACAAGGCACACGTGAAAATAATATGCAGAAAAAAACACTGGGAAATAAGAAGCTTAGTCCGAACGTTTTCGTCTATTTAAGACGTT
>NC_134800.1:16274346-16291846 GCF_046742065.1 Oratosquilla oratoria
GGAAGAGCCATCGAGAACTAATAATCACATCAGAACCTGAAATAGTAGACAAGATTGAATATAAGACACCAATAAGTAAAAGTAACCACATATTAGTTAAACGGGAACAAATGAAAAAGAAAAATACATGAGAAAAAACGAACAATATAAAAAGGGAAGATTTATGTATGGAAAGACAAATTTTGATCAAATATTTATCTATTTATTTATTCTATTATTATTATTATTATTTTAAAGCAGACTGGGTAGGGATATACAAAGAGAAAACAACAGTAGAAGAGAAATGGAAAATTTTGACAACAATTTATAAGGAAGTAGTGGAAAAGTATGTTCCAAGACAAAAACAAGAAAAATTATATGTAGAATGTTGGTACAACAAAAGATGTAGCGAATTAAAAGATAAAAGGGATAAAGCTTGGACAAAATTGAGGAAAGAAAAAAAAAACGAAAAATGGAAAATATATACTGGTTATAGAAATGAATATGTACAAGTGGGCGGAGAAGAAAAGAGAAAATAAGAAAAGGATGCCATAAGAAATGTAAATTTCAACCAAAACTATTCTAATGATTTGTAAACAACAAACTGAAAAACAAATATGAATTAGTGAAACTACGACAAGAGGAGTAGAATACACATTTGATCATATGACATTACATCACCCGGGCCTGGTAACACTTGGAACATTTATGTATATATTGTCTTGGCCCCTACTAATGACTGCCATTTACCCTGACTGCCCGAGCACAGGGAGTACCTTTCAAGCCTTTAGACGCAAGCTGCTAGAAGAGAGTAATTCAGTATTCATCTGAAACCTTCGTCAAAACAGAAAGTGAAAGAATGGAAACTCGATGACACTGCCTCGGGGTCTCTGTAAATATTGGAGAACTACTGAATAAACCAAGCCCTGTATACAGCCAAAGTGAATGGATTGATTACAAATATATACCAGCAGGTGTTTTAAACATTGAAATTCCAATTACCCGTATCAATTATGCCCGTAATTACTTGTATTGTGATTTTCAGTCAATCGTTTCATGCGTTGATTAACGATTATAATGCTCATTATTTGATCATCCATTCCAATTGTGCAGTTATTAATTGCAAAGCTGCTTCCGGCTCTGTTAGTGTTCATTCTGATTTTTTTTCTTTCATGTAATCACTGGTTTTTATTACAGCAAGTTACTGATCTAATATAGTCTCACTAACATGGAAACATTTTGAATTTTACTTTCTTTCTTTACTCTCTTCTCACCCCTTACCATCCTCTCTCCTCCTTTGTATGTTTGAACGTATGTATGGTCCTACATGGCGAAAAGGGATTCGCGATTGACAGATTGTATCCTCCAGAATGAAAGCTTATAGCTTATATAGTCCAATATGTGACCTTATACACACACACACACACACACACACACACACACACACACACACACACACACACACACACACACACACACACACACACACACACACACACACACACACACACACACACACAGACACACA
This sequence comes from Oratosquilla oratoria, assembly GCF_046742065.1. Taxonomy (NCBI): domain Eukaryota; kingdom Metazoa; phylum Arthropoda; class Malacostraca; order Stomatopoda; family Squillidae; genus Oratosquilla; species Oratosquilla oratoria. Next base: position 16,275,854 of record NC_134800.1, read on the forward strand.
CACACACACACACACACACACACACACACACACACACACACACACACACACACACACACACACACACACACACACACACACACACACACACACACACACACACACACGACAGTCGAAGTGACACCGAAGATTGGAACTCTAGAAAAAAATAAATTTTCGTGGATCTCAACGACAAGGGAGTACCTGTGTTGTATTTCTAGGGAAGAGGAAAGCTCTTGGTGTAGCGGGAAGGTGAAGTAAAAGGAGAAGGGGAGGGATTACTGAGGAAAATGGAAGGAAATGAGGAAAGGTGCGCAGACGACAGAGGTGAAGTCGAAGATATTAGTAAAAATATAGAAATTAGAAATATAGATATGATCAGAGCAATGGAAGGTGAAGATAATTATTTCCATGAATTTAATGAGGGAGGGGCTGACAACCTGCCCCGATTAGCAAGTCTAGAGGAAAAGCTAATAAAAATGAACGAACAGTGGGAGATTAGGTTCAGTCAACTTGCACTGATTACAAAAAGAACTGATAAATTGAAAGAACTTAAGAAGGTAAACCAAAACCTAATTAAATAAATATATAAATAGAAGAATTAAAAAGACAGTTAAAAGAAGTATAGGATGACCATCAAGAATTGAAGAGGAATAAGAAAGAAAATAAAGAGTCCAAAGCAAAAGAGGTAAGTGGTTGGAAAAAAGGTTTAGGAAAATAGCATAATTGAATTTAGAGATATAGTGAAACAACAGATGAAGGTACACACTAAGGACACATTTATTAAAGTGATGAAAGAGAAGGAGAATATAGTAAGAGACTTAGCAGATAAAAAAATGTAAAATTATGTTAGGAATGGAATAGAAACATAATCCAAATAGGACTGCAAGAATAAGAGAGGAAAAACAAAGAGGGAACAGGGTACTAAGAATATTTCAAGAAGGTAAACAGGAAATAGGGAAAGAAATTGAAGAAATATATAGACTTCGGAAATACAATGTAGACAAGACCAGACCAATTAAGGTTAAATTCAGGTCACAAACGACAGCTGGGAAAGTCTTATAAACAAAACAAAAAAAAATAGCAGAAAGTGAACAGTAAAATCAGGTATGGATAAAAAGAGAGATGAATAAAGAGAAAGAGGAAGAGAAAAAAATCGAAGCTAGGGAAAAAAAACAGGAGAGTAGTGGATAGAAAAGTGAAGAAATGGTTCATAGGAGAAAAAACAGAAGGAAAACAGAAAACAGGATGGAGGTAACAAAGAAATTAAGAGTGTCTTACACAAATATAGATGGATTAATAACAGGCTTGAATGAACTGAATGATTACCTGATGGAAAAGGAACTGGACATAATGGGTATTGTGGAGACAAAAATTAAAAGATCCATTGGCATCCAACAGTGTAGGACATGGTGCATATGATTATTGGATTAGAAACAGAGAGGTAAAACAAGGTGGTGAAGCTTTGTTCCTGACTAAGAAGGATATGAATGTGAGGAATGTTACATATAGAAAGAATAGAGTGGAAATGATCATGATAGAAATAGAGGACAGGGACAAGAAGAGCAGGGACTTTGTAGTAAATTATGTGCCTCCTAAAACTGCTTCGTGGGAAGAGAGAGAACACAAGCATATGTTAGAAGAAACAAGGATAACACTAAGATAATGGATGATGGAGGAAGAATAATTATAATGGGAAGAAATGACAATGAAGGGTGGAGGTGAGCTATGAGGAAATGCACTACTTTATATGATTATAGAACATACAATGACATAATGGATACAAGAGAATACTAAGTATAGAATTGAGGAAGATCCATCGATTTAGACCTAATAATCACATCAGAACCTAAAATAGTGGACAAGATTGAATATAAGACACCATTAAGTAAAAGTAACCAAATATCAGTAGAACTGGAACTGAATGAAGAAAAATACATGAGAAAAAACGAAAAATATAGAAAGGGAAGAATGATGTATGGAAAAACAAATTTAGATTTTTTTTTTTTTAAAGCAGACTGGGAAAGGATATACAAAGAGGAAATAACTGTAAAAGAAAACTGGAAATTTTTGACAACAATTCATAAGGAAGGAGTGGAAAAGTATGTTCCAAGACAAAAACAAGAAAAAGTATATGAAAGATGTTGGTACAACAAAAGATGTAGAGTTAAAAGATAAAAGGGATAAAACTTGGATAAAATGGAGGAAAGAAAAAAAAACGAAACATGGAAAATATATACTGATTATAGAAGTGAATATGTACAAGTGCGCAGAAAAGTAAAGAGAAAACACGAAAAGGATGCCATAGAAAAATATAAAGATCAACAAAAACTATTCTATAGACCTGTAAACAACAAGCTGAAAAACAAACAAGATTTAGTGAAACTACGACAAGTAGGAATAGAATACACAGAGGAAATAGAAATGGCATAAATTATGAACAATTGTTTTAAATCAGAGTTTACGAAGGAGAGCACACAACTGAGAGATGACGAGTGGGGGGAGATAGCCCCCCTCCCCATGAAAGAAATAGAAGCAAAAAAGAATGAAATAATGAATCACTTGAGTAATCTTGATTTCATAAAATTCCATGGTACAGTTAAAATGGTAAACTGGATTTTGAGAGAATGTAGGGACGAACTAACGGACAAAGTACATAGTCTAATAAGCAGTTCATTGAAGGAGGGAAAAGTTCCAGAAGATTACAAAAGAGCAAATATAGTACTAATATGTAAGGGGGGAAAACAAAGAAGAACGTACAAACTATAAACCGGTCTCCCTTACAAGTACGGTAGCAAAAAATTGTGAAAGATTGATCAAAATTAGTTGGGTAAAGCATTTGAAAAAAAAATTACTAAATCCAAGGCAGTTTGGACTTAGACAAGAAAGATCATGTGTCACAAACCTGATGTGTTTCTATTCAAGACTAATAGATATAATACAAGGACATGGATGGGCTGATTTTGCCTTTCTAGACCTGAAAAAAGTTTTTGATAAGGTGCCTCATAAGAAATTACTAAAGAAATTAAAAACTGTAGGAGGAATACAGGGCAAACTATTTAAGTGGATGGAAGACTTCTTGCATGAAAGAAAAATGAGAATGGTGATAAGAGACAAACATTGCAACTGGAATGAGGTGGTTAGTAGTGTTCCACGAGGAACAGTACTGGCCCCAATAATGTTTGCTATATATATTGATAATATGGATGAAGAAATTGAAAGTTATGTGAGCTTCCTCGCAGACTATGAAATAGCTATTATTTACAAGTTCTAGTATGATAGGGGTTACTAGCCTAGATAGAGCGAGAAATTAGGAGGTGAGAGGGGGAGCAGGGGTGGAAAGGGAGTTGGGAAATAGGGTTGATGAAAGAGTATTAGGATGGTTTGGACACATGGAAAGAATGAGTGAAGAAAAACTAGTAAAAGAGGTGTGGAAGTCAGAGGTGGAAGGAGTGAACATGAGGAGGCGTTCTAGGATGAGATGGATTGATGGTGTAAAAGGGGGATTGCGAAAGAGGGAATGTCTGTTGAGAAAGGACGGGAGAGTACAGAAGAAAGGGGTAAGTTGAAAATGGTTGTGTATAGATGATGCTGTGGTGCATGAGAGGGAGAGGGTGAGGGATTGGAGGTGAGGGAGTATGTATGAGAAATAAATTGACGCAGCTCAAAGGGATTTCTCCCCGTTTTATATTTTTTTGCATGAGGAGACGGAGAGGGGGGATCGCCGATTTAATGAAGCGGCCTTGCTGTGGATATGCTGTGTCTTACGACACTGCTTCTTGCCCAGGGAAGTGGACAAGATACAGGTAAGTTTAGAGTGGAAGATAGGTGGAGAAAAAAGAAAAAATACAGAAGGTAGGGAGGTGCGTAGAGTGAACTGATTAAATGAGAAAGAAAAAGAAGAAAGAGTGCAAGAAAAAGCTGAGAGAGAAGTGCGAGGGAGTTAAGAATAGAGACTAGGAGTGGAGGAGGAATGAGGATGGTTCAGGGAGGGAGTCACAAGGTGTGCAAAGATGATGTGTGGAACAAGGAGGACGAGAGGAAATAGAAGGAAGGGCAGTGAGTGGTGGGAGGAAGAAGTAAAGAAGGTTGTAGAAGAAAAGAATCGAGCTTTTACATATTGGTTACAAAATAGAACGAGGGAATCTTACGAGAGGTAAAAGGAAAAGAGAAGAGAAGTAAAGCAAAAGATATAGGAGGCAAAGAGGAAAGCAGACGTGAAATTGGGTAAGAGTATGACAGAAATTTTTGAAAATAATAAAAAGATGTTTTGAAAATAAATTAAGCGAAGAAGAGGAGGCGAATCAAGTAGAGAAGATAAAAGGTAAAAGATGCAGATGGAGAGATGATAATGGAAGAGAAGGCAGTAAGAGGAAGATAGGCAGAGTATTTTAGGGAGTTGCTAAATGTGAAGGAGGATAGAGAGGGAAAGGTAGTTGCCATGGGAAGTGCTAAGAAAATGACCGCGATGATTGAGGAGAAATAAGGAAGGATGAAGTGAAAGCAGTTGTTAAGATGATGAAAACAGGCAAGGCACCTAGTCTGGATGGATGCCATGCAGAATGTCTGAAAAAAGGAGGTACAGTAATAGTGGACTGACTGGTGAGGTAATTTAATATTTGTTTAAGAGAGGGTAAAGTGCCGGAGGACTGGAGGAGTGCATGTATAGTTCCACTTTACAAGTGAAAAAGGGGACAAGTGTGAGTGTAGTAACTTCAGAGGAATTAGCTTGTTAAGTGTAGTTGGAAAGGCTTATGGGAGTGTCTTGACTGAGAGGATTAGGAGGAGGAACAGTGTGGATTTGGGACAGACAGAGGTTACAAAGGATTACAAAGGCGGAGCATGCCGACAGGAGACCTTTTGATCCATATATAGGTCGGATGCAAAAAAAAAATCATATTAATAATAGATAAAAACTATGATAATGTAAATAACAAATAAGATACATAAATAAATGCATAGGTATAGTTAAAATAATAAACAAACAGGTAAATAGTATATGATAATAAATTGACATATAACTAATAATAAATGAAAATCAGACAGACAAATTATAACAAAACAAAAACAAATAATATAACATAAACCATAATTATTACAGCATCTTACTTAGGTATTCATCTAAATGATTCTTAAAGCTTCGAACTGAACTACGTTGCACTACCTGTGCAGGAAGTTTATTCCATTCATTAACTACACGGTTGGCAAAGTTGTTTCTACCTACTTCCAAATTGAATCTATTTCCAGACAGGTTGCGTATATCAGATTTTTTTTATAAGACAGATATGTGAGAAAGCTATAGGAAACGGTAAGGCTGTTTCGGAGGGGCTTTTATGGATTTGGAAAAGCCTTTGACAGGATAGACAGGAAGGCACTGTAGGAGGTATTGCACTTTATACGGGATAGGAGGAAAGCTTTTATGAGCTGTCAAGAGTTTTAACGAAAGTAGTAGAGCATGTGTCAGGAATGAAATGGAGAGAGTGAGTAATTTGAAGTAAAGGTGAAACTTCGTCAAGGATGCATTATGTCACCCTAGCTGTTCAATTTATACATGGACGTTGAGGTGCGAGAGGTAAATGCAAGGTTGGTGGGTCAGGGATTGGAGATGGTTAAAGAAAATGGAGTAAAGTGGGAGAAAAGCCAGCTGTTGTTTGCGGACGACACTGCGCTTGTAGCAAGATCAAAGGAGGCATTGAGGAATATAGTGACAGAGTTTGGGAAAGTGTGTGAAAGAAGAAAGTTGAAGATAGAAGTGGGTGAATATATGGTGATGAGATATACAAGGGATGAAAGTGGCAGTAGACTGGAAGTGAGTATTTAGGGAGACAGACTGGAGGAAGTGGATAGTTTTAGATACTTGGGTGCAAATGTGGCGAGAAAGGGAGGAGTGTAAGTGGAAGTACAATGTAGATTGAGAGAGGCGAGTAAATCCATTGGTGGACTAAAAAGTGTAATGAGAATTAGACATTTGAGAATGGATTCTAAGAGAAATATTGTATGAAGGAATGATTGTGCCGATAGTTCTGTATGGGGCAGAAACATGAAACATAAGAGAGGAATATAGAAGGAGTTTAAATGTGTATGAGATGTGGTGTCTGAGAAGTATGATAGGGGTTACTAGGCTGGATAGAGTAAGAAATGAGGGGATGAGGAGGAGAACGGGGTTGGAAAGGGAGCTGGGAGATAGGGTGGATGAAAGAGTATTGGGAGGGTTTGGACACATGGAAAGAATAAGTGAAGAAAGATTAGTAAAAGAGGTGTGGAAGGCAGATGTGGAAGGGGTGGACATGAGAGGCGACCTAGGATGAGACAGATGGATGGGGTAAAAAGGGCTTTGGGGAAGAGGGAAATGCCTGTTGAGGAAGGAAGGGAGAGGACAGAAGACAGGTGTGAATGGAGAATGGTTGTATATGGATGATGTGATCCATGAGGTGGAATGAGTGGGGGATGGGGGATGAGGGAGTATGTGTGAGAAAAATTTGACGCAGCCCGAAGTGATTTCTCCCCGTCTTCTTTTCTGCATAGGGGGACGGAGAGAGGGGGGGGGTCGCCGATTTAATGAAGCGACCTTGCTGTGGATGTGCTGTGTCTTGCGACACTGTTTCTGGACTAGGGCAGTGGACAAGATACAGGGGTGACCCTTCATCCAGGATGGGCCAAGATAAGAGGGAGGGGATAGGGTGGAGGGGAGTCCAGTGTGATAGGAATCAATGGGTGGGAGTGGTTTTTTATGACTTTGTTTTTTGGCTACCTTCCTTGTAAGGGGAAAAAAGCCTATATGTATGTATACATATATATATATATATATATATACATATACATATATATATATATATATATATATATGTGTATGTATATATATATATATATATACATACACATATATATATATATATATATATGTGTGTGTATGTAAATGTGTGTGTGTGTGTGTGTGCGTGTGTGTGTGTGTGTGTGTGTGTGTGTTGTGTGTGTGTATGTGTGTGTGTGTGTGTGTGTGTGTGTGTGTGTGTGTGTGTGTGTGTGTGTGTGTGTGTGTGTGTGTGTGTGTGTGTGTGTGTGTGTGTGTGTGTGTGTGTGTGTGTTTGTATATATATATCTATATATATATATATATATATATATATATATATATATATATATATAATTATATATATATATATATATATATATATATATATATATAGATACATATACCTTTTTGTTGTTGTTGGTTGTCAGGACGGACGGCCCTTCACCGCTTTAACTATGCCTCTTCAGATGGTTCTATCCTCTGGCAATTCTTTCCAGTCCTCCCTTGGTTCCACCCACTCCACGTCCTTCTTTACTCCATCCATCCATCTGTACCTGGGTCTCCCTACTGGTCGTCTGCCCTCTACTCCTCCTTCCATCACCTTCTTTGGTAGTCTGTCTGCCTCCATTCGTACGCAGTGTCCGGTTGCCGAGTCTGATCTCTAATTTCCCTTTTGTCTTCGTCTCCATTTCTCTTCTTCTTCATCATATACTGGGCCGAGGACTCTTCTCAGGATATTGTTTTAAAAAATTTCCAGTCTCTTCTCCATTTCTTTTGTCAGTGTCAATGTCTCACATCCGTACAGGACTGTTGGTTTTATTACAATGTTATATGTTCTTATCTTAGTTCTTCTGCTGATGGTCCGACTCTTCATTACAGATGCAAGGGCATGGTAAAGTCTGTTTCCTACAGCTATTCGTTCGTTTATTTCCATGTCCAATTCATTTTTTTCACTGACAATGGATCCCAAGTACTTGAACTTATCCATTTTCTTCACCCATAGTGATCCAACTTGCTCTTCTCTTGGTGTATAATTCCCATTTCTACTTAGTTTCATATTTTCCGTTTTCTTCTCATTGCATTTTAGGCCTATCTGTTCTGCTGTTCTCTGGAATACTGTAAAGATCTCGTTAATTTCCTCCACAGTCTCGGCCACCACATCCACATCATCGGCATAAGCGAGGTGGGTTATCTGACCATTGCATAACTTAGCTCCACCTGGTTGGATGGTAATCTGTCTGACTGCTTTCTCCAGTGCAAGATTAAGCAGCAAAAGAGACAGCATACATCCCTGCCTAAGGCCACTGTGTATATTGAAACTTTCTGTATCTTTCCTTCCAACTCTTACTGTACACCTGCTTCCTATATAGCACGTTATAATGAGGGATATTAATTTAGCTGGAATATTCAGTTCTGCCATTATATGCCACATTGATGGTCTATGCACAATATCATATACTTGTTTGAAATCTACAAATAGCTGAAAAAGGGTCTTATCATATTCGTAACATTTCTCCATTAGTTGACGGACTGTGTGAATATGATCCGTAGTTGATCTGTTTTGCCTAAATCCACACTGATATTTCCCCAACTCCTGTTCTGTGTATGGTTTAAGCTGCTTCATTAGAATTCTTGTGTATACTTTGTATAATATACATAATAGGCTTATCCCTCTATAATTGGCACACTCTACTTTGCTTCCTTTCTTATAAATTGGAATAATAATCCCCTTTTGCAATTTTGTTGATAATTTTTCCTTATTCCATATATTTATATATGTATATATACTGTATACATATATATATATATATATATATATATATATATATATATGTGTGTGTGTGTATATATATATATGTGTGTATATACATACATATATATATATATATATATATATATATATATATATATATGTATGTATATATATATATATATATATTGAAAAAACAAATACCGAACGTTTTCGTCTATCAAGACATTATCAAAGGTACCTTTGAAAATGTCTTAATATACGAAAACGTTCGGTATCTGGTTTTTTTTTTTTTCTCTCTCGGTGGTTTCTGCAAAAGTAGTTTATCACGTGTGTTTTATGATTTCTTTGCATATATATATATATATATATATATATATATATATGTGTGTATATATATACATATATATATATATATATATATATAAATATATATATACCGTCCGTCCTATCCGAGAGTTGACACCTTGACGTGGTGGATAGGCTTGAGAATCTTAATGACTACAAAAGCTATGTCGATAGAGAGAAAATCTCTGCAGTGTCACCCATATCGAACAGGTTTTGTAAGAAAGATCAGACAAAGAGCAGCTCATACGCACAATTGCAGGACCCACTGCTAACTGGCACGTCCCTGATGGCAAACAGGTAAATTCCTCATAGATATGTGGGGTACCGTCATAATGACGGCGTGGACCATTGGGCACCCTATAGATATAGGGCTTCACTGAATATAATGAATAAGGTGACACCAGAGAAATATCTCTCCAGAAACCAGTTGGCATGGAGGTGAGATTACTGCAAACCCCCCTTCATAGCAACCATGAACAGCATAACCAAAACAAAACCAGGCGTTCCTGTTGAATCATCGTCTCCTAAAGGTCCAACCACATTGCCTCGTGTGCTTACGGGCAGTGTGCCACCAAATGTGAGTAAGCACTGTCCAAGGAGATCCAAATCTTGGACATTAAACAATATGAAGAAAATGAAGATCTATGCTTACAACGTAAGAAGTCTCACCATAAGACCACAGGCTGGAGAGTTTAATGAAAGAACTAGACAACATCAAGTGGGACATCGTAGGATTGAGCGAAGTCCGAAGAACGGATGAAAAGCTGATACAATTACAAGATGGTCACCACCTGTTCTACTATAGAGGTAAGGACAAAGAAAGATCCAGTGGAGTAGGATTCTTGATCAACCGAGAGGTTGCTGGTAACGTATTCAAAATCAGTAGTTTGTCTGACAGGGTACCTTGGATTGTGATTAGGCTGTGTAAAAGGTACATTCTAAAAATAGTTCAAGTTTATGCACCAACTTCACAGAGTTCAGACGATGAAATTGAGTCGTTCTATGATGATTAAGTCAGGTAATGGATCAAGAAAAAAGTAAGTACACGTTGGTAATAGGAGACTTTAATGCTAAAGTAGGGAAGAAGATGGGAGATGAGACGTGCATTGGGAAGTTTGGAGTAGGTGAAAGAAATGACAGAGGCGAGATGTTGGTCAATTTTGCAGAGAACTACAACATGAGGATAATGAACACTTTCTTCCAAAAGCGTGTAGGTCGTAAATGGACGTGGAGAAGTCCAAATGGAACAACAAAGAACGAAATAGACTTCATATTAGGAGATGAGAGCAAAAGCGTTAACAATGTTACGGTCATAAATAAAGTCAACATAGGTAGTGACCATAGAATGGTAGGTTGCACAGCTAAATTCAATTTCAGAGCCGAGAGAAATAAACTAATTTTGAGGAAGAAAATCAGCCTTGCAAAGGTTAAGAATAATTAGCATAAATTTCAGTTAGAAATTTAAAATAGATTTGAAGCTCTAAGAACAAACGAGGACACCGTGGAAAATATTAATTTGAATTTAGTAAATATTATCAGGGAATGGGCAGAGAAAGTAGGAATTACAAAAAAACATTAGAGAAAACAAATACTTCAAAGCTGCAAATGACATAATTAAAAGGAGGACCATGCAGATTAAAAGCAGGAGAGACGAAATAGAAAGAGTAGAACTAAACAATCTTATCAATAAAAGGCAGAGATAAGAGAAAAGAACGATAAACATGGATGAAATAGAGGAAACTATTCGGAAAGGTAAAAGTATTAAAGTGACCGAGCACAGACATGCTTTAGGAAGAGAGCAAATGATATGTTTGAAAGATATAAATGAAAAAATCATTAAATGCAGGGGCAGAATGATAAAAAGAGTAGAAGAATTTTACCAAGAGCTTTACTCGTCGAAGACCGTAGTTGAGTCGGTAAATTCCTGTGTAGACGTTAGTAGTGTACCAGAAATTACAAAGGAAGAAGTAGAATTTGCTCTAAAAACTATTAAACGAGGAAAAGCACCTGGGGAAGATGGTATATCAATAGATCTGTTGAAAGATTCAGGAAAATTAGCTCATATTAGATTAGCTGAGTTGTACACCCAGTGCTTACATCAATATAGCGTTCCTGATGCGTGGTGCAATACTATAGTGATTTTGTTTCATAAAAAAGGAGACCAGAAGGACCTTAGTAACTATCGACCGATTAACTTGCTATCAAACGTATATAAAGTATTCTCCAAGATCCTTAAGAATAGATTAAGTCAAGTTTTAGATGGAGACCAACCGAGAGAACAGGCAGGCTTTAGGAGCGGATACTCGACTCTAGACCATTTGCAGGCGATAAACCAACTAATCGAGAAAATGACAGAATACAATATACCTCTGTGTTTGGCTTTTGTAGATTACGAAAAGGCCTTTGACTCAGTAGAACAAATAGCAATACTAAACTCGCTACGCAAGCAGGGTACAAACGAACAGATCGTAAGAGTTTTAGAAAATGTCTATGCAAAAGATACGGCTATAATTCAACTACATAAAAATACAGAGAAGATCAAGATCGAGAAAGAAGTACGCCAAAGCGATACAATTTCATCCAAACTATTAACAGCTTGCTTGGAAGATATTTTCAGAAGAATGAGTTGGGAAAAGAAAGGTTTAAAATTTTATGGCGAATATTTCAACCAACTAAGATTTGCAGATGATATTATTCTTATTTCAGAAAGAGTAAGGAAAGTGTCAAAGTAGGTTCAAAATGAATAAGAGTAAAACCAAAGTAATGTTTAACACGAAAGTTCAAAGTAAAGAGATTGTATTTGATGGTGAGAGTCTTGAAGAAGTTGAGGAGTATAGTTATTTAGGGCAGATGGTGAAAGTGACGAAAGATCATGATAATGAAATAAAAAGACATGATAAAATTGGTTGGAATGTGTTTGGTAAATATAACAAAATACTAAGAGGCCCTCTACCTTTATGTTTAAACGTAAAGTTTACAATCAATGCATTCTGCCAGCAATAATCTATGGGTGTGAGACTTGGAAACTAACGAAGGCGATGGAAGCAAAACTAAGGACTGCACAGAGGAGAATGGAGAGATCAATGATGGGAATAACGCTGAGAGACTGAAAGACAGCAAGTTGGGTGAGAGAGCAGACTAGAGTGAAAGATATTGTGGAGGCGGTAAAAGAGAGAATGTGGAATTGGGCAGGTAAGCTAGTGCGAACGACTGATGAGCGATGGAGCAAACGTGTTACTGAGTGGACGCCGCGAGATAGAAAGCGTGGAAGCGGGAGACCAGACAGAATGTGGAGAGACGAGATAGAGAGGTTTGCAGGAGTGACGTGGTAGAGGATGGCACGGTCGTGTGAATCATGGAATGCTATGAAGGAGGCCTTTGTTCAGCAGTGGACTCAGGATGGCTGATTTGATTGATTGATTGATTGATATATATATCATATGTATATGTATATGTATATGTATATGTATATGTATATGTATATGTATATGTATATGTATATGTATATGTATATATATATATGTATGTATATATATATACTGTATATATATTTATATATATACATATATATATATGTATATAATGTATGTATATATATAAGTATATATATATATATATATACATATATATATATATATATATATATATATATATGTATAAATACCAACCTACACAAGGGCTTATACAAACTTGATAATTCTATTTGTCAAGAAATTAGTAAGATAATATCAGGTAAAATGTAACCCAGCGACTATGTGACCCTGGCGACTGTGACCTGATGTCGCCCCACTACCATAAGTTAATTGACAATGACCTTCCGCCCTCCAGGGCGTAATTGGCCGCTACCCTTATTCAAACTGCCCTTGTTCCTTTGTTTCATGTATATATTATCTATGCATTTCTAATACTATGTACTAGTTGCACTGAAGATGTAATATACGAAAGCGCTCTGCTTCGTTAGTTTCTTTTTCCAAGTGGTCTACTCTGCATATATATATATATATACATATATATATAAATATATATATATATATACATATATATATATAAATATATATATATATATATATATACATATATATATATATATTATATATCAGAGGGAGACTTTGTCGTGACACATGGAGACGTACAGAAGTGCATCACCGCGGTCTTGTTGTGATTAATTGTCACTTTATTGTCCCTAGTCCAGATCATATGTTTGTCCAGGGTGGACTGCAGTGGTGAGCATTCAGGCACCATACTTTCACTGATGCGGAACATTGTTGATAAGGATGAGTAATCACAATGGTCCCATAATAGATGTAGGTGGGAGGGTACTCTCATCCACAAGATGTCAACTCCCTCGGGAATTTCAACACTATGATAAGCCGCTCTCAGGTCAATGCTACAAAACAACGCTGCTCCCCATCCCTGTAATTTGCTCAAAGATGTTGAAATAACACAAATTTTTCAATGTTGCACACTTCGGGGATAATTTGACACGCCTCTGTTAGTCTGTTATTACCATCAAGCCGGAACCTGTAGTGCGCTCTGCCTCAGTCACTTTCAAAGGACTACAAAGGCGGAGCATGCCGACAGGAGACATTTTGATCCATATCTAGGTCGGATGCGAAAAAACAATTATATTAATAATAAAATAATAAATAAAAACTATGATAATGTAAATAACAAATAAAATACATGAATAAATGCATAGGTATAGTTAAATAATAAACAAACAGATAAATAGTAAATAATAATGAATTGACATATAACTAATAATAAATGAAAATCAGACAGACAAATGATAACAAAACAAAAACAAATAATATAAGATAAATTATAACCATTACAGCATCTTACTTAGGTATTTATCTAAATGATTCTTAAAGCTTCGAACTGAACTACATTGCACTACCTGTGCAGGAAGTTTATTCCATTCATTAACTACACGGTTGGCAAAGTTGTTTCTATCCACTTCCAAATTGAATCTATTTTCGGACAGTTTGAGACCATTGTTTCTTGTCTGATTCTCATTCAATGTAAAAATGTTGTCACTTTTGATGTCAATTCCCTTTAGAATTTTAAAGACCTGTATCAAGTCACCTCTGAGTCTACGCTTTTTTAGGGAAAACAGATTCATATGTTTTAGTCGATTTTCGTATGATTTATTTTTGATATTTGGAATCAGTTTTGTGGCTCGCCGTTGTACTTTTTCCAGTCTGTCAATGTCTTTAATGAGCTTTGGTGACCATACGGAAACAGCATATTCCAAATGTGGACGAACTAACGATTTATATAGCTTGTTAATGAGTGATGGACTTTTGAAATCAAAAGATCGCGCAATCAGTCCTAGAATCTTATTTGCTTTCTCAGAGGCTGAAATACACTGCTTGGATGATTTGAGGTCGTTACTGATAATTACGCCGAGATCTTTTTCATTATCCACTTTTGTTAACGAATTTCCAAATAACATGTAATCGTACTTACTGTTATTTTTACCTATGTGCATTACCTTGCACATTACATCTGTTGTGCGCGCGCGCGCATGTGTGTGTGTGTGTGTGTGTGTGTGTGTGTGTGTGTGTGTGTGTGTGTGTGTGTGTGTGTGTGTGTGTGTGTGTGTGTGTGTGTGTGTGTGTGTGTGTGTGTGTGTGTGTGTGTGTGTGTGTGTGTGTGTGTGTGTGTGTGTGTGTGTGTGTGTGTGTGTGTGTGTGTGTGTGTGTGTGTGTGTGTGTGTGTGTGTGTGTGTGTGTGTGTGTGTGTGTGTGTGTGTGTGTGTATGTAAAATGTACATACAATGCATCGAAAAGAAACGAGTGAATGACGTCAGAATGTGCAAGCAAGCTCGTAATACAGTCTATAAACGTGAAATGCTGTGTAAAGGCTGCCACCATGTGAGTGAATTGAAAATTTGAGTCTATAGAAACTGTATCAAAACCCAAATTGATTGGTAAAGGTAAAGTAGACCACCTCCTTCAAGTCACCTTAGAAATTTATAAGTTTCAAAAAGTTTGTTGAAATGGAACAGAAAAGGAGTATGAGAGACAGAGAGAGAGAGAGAGAGAGAGAGAGAGAGAGAGAGAGAGAGAGAGAGAGAGAGAGAGAGAGAGAGAGAGTGGTGAGAGAAGAGAGAGAGAGAGAGAGAGAGAGAGAGAGAGAGAGAGAGAGAGAGAGAGAGAGAGAGAGAGAGAGAGAGAGAGAGAGAGAGAGAGAGAGAGAGAGAGAGAGAGAGAGAGAGAGAGAGAGAGAGAGAGAGAGAGAGAAATATACAAAAAATGAAAATTATAGATGGAAATAATATTTACCTTATCATATTCCACCTACACCAGGCCGATCAGACTAATGTCTGGATTGTCTTCATTCTTGTGAAAGTAAGTTTTGTCAATCTTTTCCATTCTAAGGAATAAAGTATTTCGAAATATATCCAAACACTCTTTATCCACATGGTTCTATTTGTTCTTAGAAATATTTTTGAGCTTGTCGCTTCCAGATGTAACACATGTTCCCTTGGCCTGGCAACTGCATTTTTAATAATACTGAAGATGCTGCTTTTGATTTTTTGATTTTTTTTTATTCGTGGCTGTGAGCATGCAAGACTTTCGTGAAATCACTAAGTCTGAATCTATTCCTAGCCAGTTTCGCCTTCAGTGTCTTCAGAGGAACCGGCGAAACCGGTCAGGAATAAACTTGGACTAAGACCCTTGTCTTCTTTATTCACTTTTCTCAACCTATCACATTATCTCAACACTCATTTGAATCTTTTTTTTTTTTTTTTTGTCTCATCCCTATCACTTTAGTGAAAGAATTTACAGGATTCATCCTGTCTAATGTTAGCCGATTTATTCGGTTTAATGTACGTCATCGGAATCAGGTTATGCCAGTGCTCATGTTACGTTCTGTATATCTTTTAGCACTGCCATCGCGTCACCTATTTCTTCTTTCAGTTTGGTTCATACAAACATATACCAAAGGTTTCTTCCCCCTTATATGGGAGGTAGCCAAAAAAAAACAAAAAAACAAAGGCATAAATAAAAAAAAAAACACTCCCACCTATTCCATCCCTATCATACTCCACTCCCCTCCACCCTCTTCCCTCCCTCTTATCTTAGCACCTCCTGGATGACGGGTCATTCTGTAT
>NC_134800.1:16299346-16309346 GCF_046742065.1 Oratosquilla oratoria
GGTTTACGAAAAACATCAAACCTGAAGTACCTTCCTTTTCTGTGAATAGTAACATCTAGAAAGGGTAATTTGTTCTCTTGTTCTATCTCAATTTTAAATTTTATAGAAGGTACTAAATTGTTTAAACTAACTAAAAAATTATCCAAGTTGTGAGCAAGTGGCCAAATGCATAGTATGTCATCGACATACCTGTACCAAATAACATTACGTGGAAGAATACGAGACAACAACTCCCTTTCAAAAAATTCCATGTACAAATTACTCAACAGAGGAGACAAGGGATTCCCCATAGCCATCCCAAATCTTTGTACATAGAACTTTCCATCAAAAACGAATTTGGAATCAACCACACAGAGTTTAATGAGATTAATAATGACATCGACTGGAAGAGGCAAAGAATGAAGTAAAAGTTCTTCTTCTAGGAAGGAAAGAAGGTCAAAAACGGGAACACAGGTAAATAACGAATTAATATCAAAGCTAACTAACTTAAAATCAACAGACATATTAAGATCGTTCAATTTACTAATTAAATCTACATTGTTCCTAATGTGGGAAGTGGAAATAGTCCCAACGTATGGGCTCAAAACAAAAACAAGCCATTTAGATCATTTATATGCAACACATACCAGTATGACTGATAATGGATCTCATTGAATTCACCGGATAATTCGGCGGGGTGCGTCTACTCTATCCCGTGCAAGAATTGTAATTCGTGTTACATTGGCCAGACTGGCAAAGAATTAAAACTTAGATTGAACCAGCATAAGTATAGTGTCCGTACTGGCCAATCTTCAAGTGGGATTTTTGCTCACATTAGAGACTATAATCATTGTATTGATTGGGACAATTCCCAAGAAATTGTTTCAAGTAATTCTTATTTGATAAGAAATATAATTGAATCGTGTATCATTAAAAAAACTTTTAATGAAAATCTTAATTTAAGCACTGGTCTTTTTAAATTAGATAATTTTGTGATTAACCAAATTGTAGGACAATGTCCCAAAGCTCCGCCTTAGCCATCTTGTGTGACCTTTTTTCACCTGTGTCATCTGTCATCCATTTTTATTTATTTTTTCTTGTTATTATTATTTTCCATTATATATTTATATGTATGTATGTATATGTATATAATTTGTTTCTTTGTAAGTCAATCTTTATGTTGAATCACATGTGTCAATTGTCACCCTTCTTATTTCTTGTTATTATCTTTTATGTTGAATGTTCCTTTTTTTCACCTTGTCATCGGTCATCCTTATGGTTTATGTTGTGTGACATTTTTTCACCTGTTTCAATTGTCACCCATTTTATTTATTGTTTTTATATTTTCGTTTCTTTGTATGATATTCCAGAGGTATTTACGTTGTGTGACCTCTCCTGTTTTCTATATTATTATATTTAAGTTATTCTTTGTTGTGTCACTATGTACTTTGAAAATGTCTTAATAGACGAAAACGTTCAGTATTCCGATCTTTATTTTCCTCGTGGTTACAAGCATATATATATATATATATATATATATATATATATATATATATATATATACATATATATGTATATATATATATATATAAATATATATATATATATATATATATACATAAATAAATAGATAAATAAATGTCACAGGAGCCTGCGTCCTATGAGGCCAAGGTTGATCATTGAAGCAGTGGTTGGTGAATCCATGGCAACAGAGGCCCTTAAATCAAGACCAAGACATTTCGGCACACGTAAACAAAGTAATGATTTGTACTACACCACAAAGCAACTCTTTCTCTCAAGGTAACAATACATAATAGGTCATACCTACTGGCAACTCACATGGAATAACACCAGCTCAGAAGAATTTGCCTACGTGACCATGCACCACGCATTCCATGTACGATGCCGAACCTGGTGACACGGGCGGGTATTTTTATTCATGTTCACCCTAAACACAAAGGGCTGGATGGATGAAGATGGTGTGAGGCTCTGGCTCGAAAAAGTGTGGTCACGGCGTCCTAGGGGACTTGTCGAAAAACCATCACTTCTTGTGTAGGACCAGTTCAGGGTTCATTTAACCAAAGCAACTAAAATACCACATTAGAATTACGTGTAGAATGATGATAAAAAGAAAATTTTATGAACAAACTTTACTACGTCTATAGTCTCTCACAGTCAATGCCGACGCCAAATGCAAGGTACATATTTACATTTCACAACAGGATTGGTACGTAAGCTACTAGCAAAAACTAAAGTTGTTAAATACATAGTATTGGCAACTAATAATGATCTAAATGCATTTGAGAGTCTTCCAATGTCAGGTGAAATCCATTACATCATATTCAGAACTTAAATCCTCTTTTTTTTTTTATGCAGTTTCATCAAATCTAGTAAGGGAATAAATGTTAATCTCCATCAAGGTTTGTGCAAATTAGATAGCTATATTTGCCATGAAATTTCAAAATTATTTAAATTGTAATATAAGTTATGAGCAATTGTCCCATACTTGCTGGTTACCAGGACGGTATCTCTCACGTGTATTTCTTCCACTACCTCTCCGAATGCCCTCTTCACCATGTCTCACTCAGTCATATGTTCTGTACATGTTTCTTCATTCTATAATTCCTTCTTTGTATCTGAACTGAAGATGTAATTATACGAAAGCGCTCTGCTTCGTTAGTTTACTTTTCCTAATGGTTACTTACACATTTGTAAACACACGTTCCTAGTGTTTTTATTGCATTATGGATACCACACTATTCTTCGAGAACTTTATTCATCTGAACCCTGGTCTTGCTCTTTATGTACACGACTTTTCCTGGTCCTTGGTTAAAACCCACAAGCTGCGACTACGTCTACAGTTTCTACAAAACTGCATGAAAGAACAATTATTACCCAAGTCTGTCTTACCCCAACGGCTTGTGAAGATGTCTGATGGCCCATTTGATGATTTTCAGCGCATCATTCTTAAGAAACGAATCGACATTGCCACAATAGAAGTCAAAGAAGCCTTTAGGACCAAGCGTATTAGTTTGCATAAATTCCAGCGTTGTGTATCATCTGATGCCAAGGATGTGCTTTTGGACTATTGATATGGAAAAATGAGGATGGAGTGTGAGTACCTAACAAGGAAGTTAAGCATGAAATTACTAGCCCTCATTAATGACAGTGACTGAACCAAACATACTAACCCAGATTTCGTGGTTAATTTGTCATCTAAGCCACTCACCAAGGCTCAATCCACAGCGTTAGGATTTGGGCTCAGCTTTGCCAATAATTCAAATCCATCTAACATAATTAGTATTGGTAAAGCTTTTTGTAATTCAAAATGTGATAAAGATCTGCCTATAGATGATGTTAATATATACATATGTATTGTTTATGGTGCTTTAGCAAATCGGGTACCTCCCAGCTGTCCTGAACGTTTCAACATTGCTATTAGTTCTCTCAAAAAGGACAGTGATTTACATATCACAAAAGCTGATAAATCCAACGCCGTAGTATTTATGAACAAAAATGATTATTTAAACAAAATGGATGAACTACTTAAAGATCAGAATACTTATGTCCAACTTTTAAAGAATGTTACTGAATCAGTGAATAGCTCTTTTTTTGTCTCTGTTCTTTTCTCGCTTTTTCTTTAGCTTCTAGTCTTTGTTTTTCTCATCCTCTCTTTCCTCTTTATTCATTTCTCTTTTTTATTCATATCTTATGATATTGCTCACTGTCTGCTAGTTTCCCTATCTTTGCTAAGATAATCTCTGCTGTCGTTTGTGACCTGAATTTAACCTTAATTGGTCTGGTCTTATCTGTATTGTGTTTCCCGAGTCTATACATTTCTTCTATTTGTTTCCCTATTCTTTCATCTTCTTGAACTACTTCTAATATCTTATCAACTTTTCCCTTTTTCTTCTTTATTCATGTATTCATGTTTATATTATACTTCTCTTCCATCCCTAATATAATTATACATTTCTTTTTATCTGCTAAGTCTCATACTATATTCTCCTTCTCCCTCATTACTTTAATAACTGTGTTTTCAGTTTTTTCTTTCATCTGCTGTTTCATTATACCTCTAAAATTCCATTTTATTGTTTTCTTGTACTTTCTTCTAACCACTTACCTCTTTTCCTTTATTTCTCTTAATTGTCTTTTTAGTTCTACTATTTCTTTAGTTAGGTTTTCACTCTCCTTCTTTAATTCTTCCTGCTTATCAACTCTTTGAGTAATTAACTTAGTTTAAACTTAGCTTCCCAATTTTCATTCATTTCTTTTAGTCGGGGAGGTTGTCATTTCCTTCTTCATTAAATCCATGGAAATAGTTATCTTCACCTTCCATTGCACTGCTCTTATCTATATTTCTAAGCTTTACATTTGTGCTAATCCCTTCGTCTTCATTATAATCCGGTCGCCGTTTGTTGACATGGCGCCTGATTTCCTGGACCCAGTCTTCCCCTTCCTCATTTCCCTCCATTTTTCTCAGTAATCCCTCCTCTTCTCCTTTTTCATCACCTCCCCAAAACACCACGAGCTTTCCCCTTCCCTATAAATACAAAACAGGTATTTCCTTGTCGTTGTGATCGTCGAAATTCTTGGATAACTCCGGAAATCGAACTTCGTTGCCTCTTTGACCAACGTGTGTGTGTATGTGTGTGTGTGTGTGTGTGTGTGTGTGTGTGTGTGTGTGTGTGTGTGTGTGTGTGTGTGTGTGTGTGTGTGTGTGTGTGTGTGTGTGTGTGTGTGTGTGTGTGTGTGTGTGTGTGTGTGTGTGTGTGTGTGTGTGTGTGTGTGTGTGTGTACGCGTGTGTGTGTAAAAGAAAAACCTTGTTTAAGTGACCTCCTAAAACCCAATGGATAACAGGAAGAGTGTTGGCTTACGGGTTAAATGGATCTTTAATTCCTGTTGCATTTAACTTAAGGCTTTGCAACTGGTAAGGTTACCGACACTTACGAGTAATCTTGGTGTTAGTGACTGGGCGGAAGGGTTCCCTAAGCTGAATAAAATCACCTGCCAGCAGATAGTATCTAATCCTTTTATAGTCCTTGTGAGTTTTATTCTTAGCTGGGTAGTATCAGGTAAATTGGATAAATATGAGTCGGGTTGGATCCTTAAAAATTTTGAAAAAATGTGGTCTTTTTACAATGACCTGTATCAAACG
The DNA here is from genome assembly GCF_046742065.1 of Oratosquilla oratoria. NCBI lineage: Eukaryota > Metazoa > Arthropoda > Malacostraca > Stomatopoda > Squillidae > Oratosquilla > Oratosquilla oratoria. The sequence goes on from NC_134800.1 coordinate 16,304,485, forward strand.
GCTGCTCAATTTCATAGGCACTGTGTTCATTTTATCTAAGTAAGGATTTAGATAAGGAAACAAATTATAAGATTACAAGTCCACTTTCTCTGCGTTCTTCTCTTAAAGATTCTGAAGCTCTCTCAATGAAACACATCAATGCGATCAGGTCGAGGTCCGTTAGTGATCGAGTCGTTTAAATTTTAGGCGTCTACGATCTATACAAGGAGGAAACTAAGGCGCGATGAGTTCTTGGTTGACAAATAGTTTCATTCGGGAAAACGAGTCGGGGTCTGTGATAAGAACGTGAGATAAGATAAAGGTCTAATCTAGCGCTGTGTCGCGTTGCGCCACCTCAGCTGATGCATATTCTTTGTGCGGAAAGGTGTTCTGATCGATTTGTTAGGAATCGGAAAGGATGCGACGGAAGTCCCCAGGGTATGTGTGATTAGGTGTAATCAAGACCCCAAACTCCGAAAAAGGCAGGTAGTTGCCTTCAAAGTCCTTGAAAGTGCTCCGTCGTAAGAATAAGAACAAGGCCATTGATTCGCGACAAATAACAGTGTGATGGGTTACCTTCGGAATATTCTATAAAGGAATTCTTGGTGCGGTGGGTGCAAAAAAAAAGAAGGTAGTGATGTGACTTGAAGAAGAACGTTGGTAATCAGATAAACACATTTTGAGACGCTTAAATACGGAGAGTACCAGGTCTACGTCACTCATGAGGTCTTTGTGAAACCATTCTATAATTTTCAATGTGTTGGCGCTCAAAAGTATGGGAGCTTGATAAGACGAATCTTAGAGACTCTTCTATTGGGAACGGCACCGAATATCAAGGACCTAGAGCGAAGGAGGCCCAAGCTTGAACGAGACCGGGACAACCGAAACATTAAGGCTAAGGACTCACGACTAAGGCCCCTTAGAAGGGAACCAGGAGTGGAAAGTAAAGTTCCACAGGTGAGGTTGGTCTAAGCGAGCTGATGGCCTTCGGAAGGCTCACGTGACATCTGCCGAAACGAAAACGTAAGTACCCGTCAGGGGAAAAACTCAGGAATAAAAGTCCTAAAAGAAATTAATCACAAATAAATATCTACTATGATCTATCAAACACAATCAATTTTTAGTTGGTTTATTAAAGTTTAGTTTCCTAAAATATAGATATACATCTAGAGTAGAAGAAAAAAATCTGATCTGGTTTTGCATCGTGCAGCCCAGAGAATCTAGCTGCTGTCTTCTGGCGAAGGCAAAGGATGCCAGTCATGAGGAAGGATATGGTGGCCCTCCTGTGTTTACTAATGGTATGCAGGGTGTGCCAAGCCAATCTAGCATTTCCAACGCCATATACACAGGTAACAGTAACCATCTTAATGACATGTAGATATCATAGTCTGATTCAATTAGTAATTGAATAATATCTTCGTGAATGAACGAGTTAGTACACGTGTAATGACAAAGATGATAAATAAAATCAGGTATCTGAGGTGGGAGGAAGAGTGATAAAGAAAATCAAGAGAAAGTGTCGGAGAAAAAAGTATGAAAAGTAAATAAATTGGTTTTGGGTAAGGATAGAGCAGAATCATGTATGTGTGATTTCAAAGAAAGACAAGTAAGTCAGGAAAAGCATCATGTGAAGACTTATACAAGGGTGATGCAAACAAGATCATCATATTTAAACAACAGAGGAGGACTCGCAGTAATGGATTTAAACTGGACAAATTTAGATTTAAGAAGGAGATAGGTAAGAATTGGTTTACTAACAGGGTGGTCGACGAATGGAATAGACTTAGTAGCCATGTAGTAAGCGCTGAAACTATCAGTTGTTTTAAAAAACGATTAGACAACTTTATGGGTGGGGATGACAGGTGGTGATGGATACGGAGCTGCCTAGTGTAGACCTTATGGTCTCTTGTAGTCTCCTTCATTCTTATGTTACGTTATTATTACAACTTTTCATTTATTCGAGTTCTGTTAAGTTCCCAAGAGCGAAACGTTGCACCACAAAACGCTGTCCACAGATGGTGTTTTACCTGATTTATGTGTGCTATCGCCAAGGCTGCTTTTACAGTAATGAGAGAACCAAAGACAAAAGAAGTGTAGAAATGGGAGGAGAGGTAAAGTGAATGATGTCTTCAGGGAGAATCGTGTAGTGCCTTCAGATAAGATAAAGGTGAAGAGAGGCTGTGATAACTAGTGATAGCATCTCAGAAAGTGTACGAGAGGGTATATATCAACCCAAAACGGGGAAATGGGTAAGAAACATAGTTGAAAAGGTAGAGACACGGATTTTCTATTTTAATGAGAGGTAAACTGAGATGAGAAGATGTAGTGTGAGAGAAAGCTAAGAAATTAAGTAAGTTTTACTCGAGAAGAAAATAAGTATAAATGTTTGTGCATATGGGCGCCATTTTTTTTTTGGGGGGGGGGAATTGCGTGCATACAAGAACTAGGTCGAATTCATATCTCGCAGAATCGAAAATGTTTCAGGCTTTAAAAGAAGGCTGATAAATATTGGGAGAGGTTACAAAATGAATAGAAAGAATGTCATGAGAGATAGTGGTTGTGAGGCATTCGGACTGGCCAATGTCATGTCACTTTTGGCCCCGGGTCGGATCCTTTTAACTGCCGCTTCTTACCTGAAGCGTCTCCCGGCAGTTGTGAGGGATCAAAAATGTACTTGTGACCATGGTTTGTCGTGTTCTTTTCTTTCAGGATGAGGACTGCTTCTCCATTTTGAATGAGACTTTTGAGGAAGAAGGTAAGGCTACTCTCAGTTTCTTATTTCTTAAGCAACTTCTTATGTGGTACTTTGTCAAAAGCTTTTTTTTAGGCCTAGAAATGCACAATCAGCCCATCCATCTCTTTCTTGTATTATATCTATTAGCTTGGAATAGAAACACATTAAGTTTGTAACGCATAATCATCCTTGTCTGAACCCAAATTGCCTTGGATTTAGCACGGTTTTTTTTTTTCTTCTTCTAAATACCTTACCCATCTACTTTTGATAATTCCTCCACAAATTGTTGCTATTGTACTTGTTAGAGAGACTGGTCTATAGTTGGTAGGGTCTTCTTTATTTCCCCCTTTATATATAAGGACTATATTTGCTCTATTCCAATCTTTTGGAACTTTTTCTTCTTTCAAGGAACTGTTTATTATGCTATGTATTTTGACTGCTAGTTCGTTCCTACATTCTTTCAAAATCCAATTTGCTATTTCATCTGGACCATGTGATTTTCTGACATCAAGATTACTCAAGTTTTTCATTATTTCATTCCTTGTTACTTCTATTTCTTTCACAGGGGGGACTTTCTCTTCCTATTCGGTATCCCTAGGTTGTATGTTCTCCCTTGTAAACACTGATTTAAAATGCTTGTTCGTAATTCCTGCCATTTCTATTTCCTCTTTGTATTCAACTCCTCCTTGTCGTAATTTCTTTATTTTTTTCAGTTTGTTGTTTATAAATCTGTAAAATAGATTTGGCTCATCTTTAAATGTTTCTATGACATCTTTTTCCTATTTTTTTCTTCTCTGCACACTTGTACATATTCATTTCTATAACAAGTATATATTTCCATTTTTCAGGTCTTTTGTCTTCTTTTTCCATTTTGTCCAAGCCTTATCTCTTTTGTCTTTTAACTCCCTACAACTTTTGTTGTACCAGCAATTTACATATTCTTTTTCTTGCTTTTGTCTTGGGACATAATTTTTCACTCCTACTTTATCAATTTTTGTCAAAATATTCCATTTCTCTTCCATTGTTCTTTCCTCTTTGTATATTTTTCCCAGTCTTCTTTTTGAAAGAATTCTCTTATATGATCAATTTGTTTTTGTTTTTATACATCAATCTTCCTTCTCTATATTGCTCACTTCTTGTCATGTATTTTTCCTCGTTTAGTTCCAGTTCAACCAATATGTGGTCACTTTTACTTGTTGGTGTCTTATATTCAATCTTTTCCACTATTTCAGGTTCTGGTGTGATTATTAGGTCTAGTCTCGATGGTTCTTCTTCATTTCTATACCTAGTATTCTCTTGAATCCATTTCGTCATTATATGGACAATAATCATCTCAAGTAGATAATTTCCCCATGAGTCGTCTCCTCCCTTTTCTATCATCTCTTCCCAGCAGACTTCTTTGCAATTAAAGTCGCCCATCATAACTATTCTTCCTCCATCTTCTATCATCTTATTTAATGTTATCCTTGTGTCTTCTAACATACTTCCCACGAGGCTGTTTTTGGAGGGACATAATTTATTACAATATTTCTGCTCTTCCTCTCTCTGTCTTTCACTTCCATCATAATCATCTCTACTCTATTCTTCCCATATGTGGCATTCCTCACGTTTATATCCTTCTAAGTCAGGAACATAATTCCACCCACTTGTTTTGTCTCTCTGTTTTTAATCCAATGATTATATGCACCATGTCCTACACGGTTGGGTGGTAGTAGACCTTTTAATTTTGTCTTTTCAATCCCCATTTTATCCGGTTCTTTTTCCTTCAGATAACTATTCAGTTCGTTCAAGTCTGTTATTAATACATCTATATTTGTATAAGACACTCTTATTTTTCTACTACTTCCATTGTATTTTCTGTTTCCTTTTATTTTTCTCTGTTATGATCCATTTCCTCACTTTCATATTCACTACTCTCCAATAGAATTCCTCTTTTTCTGATTCTGTTCTTTTCTCGTTTTTTTTTTTTTTTTGCTTCTTGTCTTTTCGTTTTTTCCTCCTCTCTTTTCTCTTTACTCATTTCTCTTTTTATCCTTAACTTTTTATATTGTCCACTGTCTGTTAGTTTCCCTGTTTTGCTAAAATATTCTCTGCTGTCGTTTATGACCTGAATTTCATCTTGATTGGTCTGGTCTTATATATGCCAAGG
>NC_134800.1:16314346-16316846 GCF_046742065.1 Oratosquilla oratoria
ATTATTATTATTATTACTGTTATTTTATTATTATTATTGTTATTATTATTATTATTATTATTATTATTATTATTATTGTTATTGTTATTGTTATTATTATTATTATTATTATTATTATTATTATTATTATTATTATTATTATTATTATTATTATTATTATTATTATTATTATTATTATTATTATTATTATTATTATTATTATTATTATTATTATTATTATTATTGTGAGTGTATGTTTGGGAGTGTAAGTGGGAGGTTATCAGGAGTGAAGAGAGGGCGAGGGAGGGAAGGGGTGGCTATTCTTGTAAGTGAGGAGATAGGTAAAGGGGTAGTGGAGTGGAAGGAGGTTTCCTCAAGGATAATGTGGATGAAGGTGAAACTGGGAAAGGAGATGTGGGTCTTTGTAAGTGCATATGGGCCGGGCAGTGAGAAAAGCATGGAAGAAAGGGAGGCCTTTTGGATAGATTTAAATGAGTGCATAGAGGGTTTAGGAAGAAATGTCAATGTAATAGTACTGGGAGACCTTAATGCTAGAGTGGGAAATGGCCCAATCGATGGAGTGGTTGGGAAGTGTGGAGTTCCAGGAAAGAATCGTAGTGGAGAGTTGATGGTGGGAATGTGTCTACAAAGAGAGTTGATGATAGCAAATACAGTGTTTCGGAAGAAAGACAAGCATAAGCACACATGGGAGAGGGTGGTGGAGGGAAGGGTGGTAGATAGAGCGCTAATGGATTATGTAGTGGTAAATAGGATTATGATAGGAAGAGTTAAGGATGTACATGTGCTAAGGGGAGAGGGTGGGGGAATATCAGATCATTTTTTGGTGGAAGGTAAGTTGAGAGTGGAGGATAAATGGAGAAGGAGGAAAGGGACAAAAGGTAGGGAGGTTCTTAGAGTGAACTCCTTGAATGAAAAGGAAAAGGAGAAGGAGTACGAAAAGAAGATGAAGGAGGAGTGGGAGGGAGTAAAGGATAGAGCAGAGATGGGTGTGGAGGAGGAATGGGGATGGTTCAAGGAGGGAGTCTTAAAGTGTGCAAGGATGGTGTGTGGAACAAGAAGGACAGGGGGAAATAGAAGAAAGGGTAGTGAATGGTGGGATGAGGAAACAAAGAAGGTTGTAGAAGAGAAGAAGCGAGCATTCACAGATTGGTTACAAAAGAGGACAGGGGAGTCATATGAGACGTACAAAGAAAAGAAAAGAGAAGTAAAGCAAAAGGTAAAGGAGGCAAAGAGGAGAGCAGATGTGAAATGGGGTAGGAGTATGACAGAAAATTTTGAAAGTAATAAAAAGATGTTTTGGAAAGAAATTAAGAGAGGAAGAGGAGGCGAATCAAGTAGGGAAGAAAAGGTAAAAGGTACAGATGGAGAGTTGATAATGGAAGAGATGGCAGTGAGGGGAAGATGGGCAGAATATTTTAGGGAGTTGCTGAATGTGAAGGAGGATAGGGAAGGAAAGATAGCTGCAGTGGGAAATACGAAGAAAATGAGAGTGATGAGTGAGGAGAATGGAGGAGAAATAAGGAAGGATGGGGTGAAGGCAGTTGTAAAGATGATGAAAGCAGGTAAGGCACCTGGTCTGGATGGATGTCATGCAGAATGTCTGAAAAAGGGAGGTTCAGTGATGGTGGACTGGTTGGTGAGATTATTTAATGTTTGCTGGAGAGAGGGTAGAGTACCGGAGGACTGGAGTAGTGCCTGTATAGTTCCTCTTTACAAGGGAAAAGGGGACAAGTGTGAATGTAGTAATTTCAGAGGGATTAGCCTGTTGAGTGTAGTAGGGAAGGCTTATGGGAGAATCTTAATTGAGAGGATTAGGAGAGGAACAGAAGGAGTAATTGGTAAGGAACAGTGTGGATTTAGGACGGGTAGAGGTTGTGTAGATCAGATCTTTGTGGTAAGACAGATATGTGAGAAAGCTATAGGAAAGGGGAAGGATGTTTTTTGGGCTTTTATGGATCTGGAAAATGCTTATGATAGGGTAGACAGAAAGGCACTGTGGGAGGTTATGCAGATTTATGGGATAGGAGGAAAGCTTCTGGGAGCTGTCAAGAGTTTTTATGTGAGTAGTAGAGCATGTGTTAGGATTGGAAATGGAGAGAGTGAGTGGTTTGAAGTAAAGGTGGGACTTCGTCAAGGATGCGTTATGTCGCCCTGGCTGTTCAACTTATACATGGATGGGGTGGTGCGAGAGGTGAATGCTAGGGTAGTGAGTCAGGGATTGGAGATGGTTAAAGAAAATGGAGAAAAGTGGGAGGTGAGCCAGCTGTTGTTTGCGGACGACACTGCGCTTGTGGCAGGGTCAGAGGAGGGATTGAGGAAGCTGGTGGCAGAGTTTGGGAGAGTATGTGATAGAAGAAAGCTAAAGATAAATGTGGGTAAAAGTAAGGTGATGAGATGTACAAGGGGTGAAAGTGGCAGTAGACTGGAAGTGAACATTAAGGGAGAGCGACTGGAGAGTGGATAGTTTTAGATACTTGGGTGCAAGTGTAGCAGGAAAAGG
>NC_134800.1:16324346-16334346 GCF_046742065.1 Oratosquilla oratoria
ATGGACTTCGCTATGATGATTTTTAGGTGCTCCTGAGTTTAGGTGATATGACAGACGACGCGAGAGCCTCATGGTGGTCATGCCGATATAGGTAGTAGGATGGGTTTCACAGTTCCCATATTTGCAGGTGTACCTATATACGACATGAGATTTTTGAAGCTCATCGACGATCTGCCTGGTGTTGTTCCTTAGGAGTAGGTTCGATGTTTTTTTGTTTTGATAGTAAATAATGAAATTAATTTTGGAGCTTGATTCAGTGGGCTTGATGTTTCTCTTTATGATTTGTTGCATCACTCTCTCATCCTCCTTGTATGCAGTGGAGAAGAAGGATTTGTAATATATATTTATAACGTTCTGCGCTGGATTGTCTGATGCATTTGCTGATTTAATTTCCTCGTACCAATTTTCCATTATTTTCTTGGTCACTTTTTCAATGTCTCTATTGCTAAAACCGTTGTTGATTAGGACTTGTGATGCTCTTTCTAGTTCTAGGTGCACATTTTTCCAGCTACTACAATGGCTAAGGGATCTTCGTACATATGCACTAATTGTTGAGATCTTGTACTTTTGTGGGCATTCACTCATTCCGTTAAGGCAATGTCCGGAGTTACTAGCTTTGGTGTAAACTGAGGTATGAAAAGATCCTTCCCCCTGTTTCACGAGGATATCAAGAAAAGGGAGAGATCCATTTTCACTGTTTTCGATGGTGAAGTTAAGACCTGAGGCTTCTATGAGTCTCTGTTGTAGTGCTACGACTTGTTCGTTATTTTCCGCTTTTACGAAAATATTGTCTATGTATCGACAGTATATTTGCGGTTTCTGTACTTCACCGAAGACCTCTTCTTCGATACTACCCATGAAGAAGTTAGCAAAAAGGACTCCCAAAGGAGATCCCATTGCAACTCCATCTATCTGGCAGTATTTGGTACCTCTCGGGCAGGTGAATGGGGCTTCTTTAGTGCAAATTTCTAATAGTTTCTTCATCACTTCTTCTGGGATGTCGCATTTGGGGTAGCTGTCGTTGTGGTAGACTCTATTGATTATATACTGTATCGTACGATCTACCGAAATATTCGTGTAGAGGCTTTCTGCATCTAACGAAGCAATTACACCTCTAGAGTTGTGGTTGGTCAGGATATCCAAGAAGTCGGTAGGGGACCTGACACAGTAAGATGACGGCACATACGGGGTAAGGATTTCTCCTAGCTTCTTCGCTATTTGGTAAGTCGCCGTAGGGATTTGAGATATAATTGGTCTTAGTTTGTTTCCAGGCTTATGGGTTTTAATGTTTCCGTAGCAGTACCCGAGGCCGTAATCACCAGACAACTTAGGAAGCTTAGTACCACCCGTGGTAGCATTGACAGTATCTATAAGCTTATTGAGTTTCTTTTTTAGGTTTTCTGTGGGGTCTCTGGTGATCTTTTTGAATTTGCTGGTGTCTCCAAGGATCTGATCTAATTTTTGCAAATACTCTTCTGTGTCTATCAGGACAAAGGTAGCAGCTTTGTCAGCTCTTCTGATGGTAATGTTAGGATCGGCTCGGAGTTCTTTAGCAGCCTCAATGTGCTTTTTCTCCAGCACTTTACTTTTGAAGTTTCCTCTAGTTTTGGAAGCTTCGCTGATGACTTCTGTTTTGAATGGGGGTTCAACGGTGACTTTCTTCTGCTTAGCCAATTTTTCGACGTTATCAATAAGGATCTCACACTCAAGGCGCTTTTCATGTTTTTGGGGGGGCTTCATGATATGACAGTTTAGTCCAAAATTGAGGAGTTCTTCTTGATCGGCAGTCAAGGTCATATCAGTGAGGTTTGTGTAGCCTTTTAAGGGACGAGCATATTTAAGCTGTCCTCCATTGAGATGTACCAGCTTTTTCCGGTTATTATTAATGATAGCTTGTTCATGAGAGTCCATCATTACCTTATAAGCGGATTCAGCTTTATTCTTGATTTCTTCGTCTATGTCACAGTTGTTCCATAGTCTTAAGGCTTCTTTGGCTTCCCCTTCCAGTTGTTTGGTTAGAAATTTTAGTTCTTCAATCCTTGTTCTCATAAGGTCTCTTCTTCCTTCTGGGAAGTACAAGATCTCAACAATTAGTGCATATGTACGAAGATCCCTTAGCCATTGTAGTAGCTGGAAAAATGTGCACCTAGAACTAGAAAGAGCATCACAAGTCCTAATCAACAACGGTTTTAGCAATAGAGACATTGAAAAAGTGACCAAGAAAATAATGGAAAATTGGTACGAGGAAATTAAATCAGCAAATGCATCAGACAATCCAGCGCAGAACGTTATAAATATATATTACAAATCCTTCTTCTCCACTGCATACAAGGAGGATGAGAGAGTGATGCAACAAATCATAAAGAGAAACATCAAGCCCACTGAATCAAGCTCCAAAATTAATTTCATTATTTACTATCAAAACAAAAAAACATCGAACCTACTCCTAAGGAACAACACCAGGCAGATCGTCGATGAGCTTCAAAAATCTCATGTCGTATATAGGTACACCTGCAAATATGGGAACTGTGAAACCCATCCTACTACCTATATCGGCATGACCACCATGAGGCTCTCGCGTCGTCTGTCATATCACCTAAACTCAGGAGCACCTAAAAATCATCATAGCGAAGTCCATCAAGCAAAATTAAGAAGAGAAGACCTAACCCAGAATACGGAGATTATAGATCACAACAAAGACCCACGACGTTTACCTATATTAGAGGCTTTGTATATCAAGGATCTATCCCCGGGAATGAATACCCAACTCGAGGACTTAAAAATCCTACCAAGTGTGAGAAGATCATTCCCCAGTGAAAATGAGACAAAAAACACAGATGCACGCCACCCTCCAACCTACAGAACGACACGGAGCTCCGGCGACGCCAACCAGACAAAATCCCACACCGACGACCAGACAAAATCCCACACCGACGACTAGACAAAATCCCACAGCCTGTCCCATATATACCCACACGCACCAGCCCAGCCCTTAGATTCGTACCTGCCACTGAGGAAGCACCAAGAGGTGTGAAAACGCGTTTTGGCTTATCTATAGATTATGTATGTTATTCCACAACATGACATACGGAGATTTATTAAGGTTACTGCCTACAGAAGGCAAGATCACTCTAAGAAAGAGAGAAAAATACGACAAGAAGCTCTGTCATAACAAGCTTGCCATTCATTTTAATGATATATATATATATATACATATATACATATATATATACATATATACATATATATATACATATATATATATATATATATATATATATATCATATACATATGATTGAATAATGCTTATGGGAGTGTTCATTCTAGTTCAGTCGGCTAGAATATCAGAATTCATGTTTAAGATTGCCTAACTATTTACATGATACATATATTTGTGTAGTTATATTTTTCCCCTTCTTTCATTTCCTTGTATGGTAGAGTCGGGTCCTCCAAGCAAAGTTGTAGCAGATGCACGTAGCTCATCCGAACTCCAAGTCAGCTGGATTCCGCCGGAAACTCTCAACGGTAACCTCTTAGGCTACGTGGTTTCTGGGGGCGTGGAAGAGGTCGAGACGATCAATATCACTATAACGTTGGAGAACCTGAGTCCGTGTACATGTTACGAGGTCACCGTCTGGGCCAAAAACGGCGCTGGAAAAGGAAATGGGACGGTAACCTACGGAGAGACTCTGGTTGAAGGTAAGTATTACAAAATTAATCTGACTTTTCAACAGGTTGATATCCGTTAAAGTAAGGCTCTCTTTGCCAGTTATCAAGGATTCCTCTTGGATAAGTTATAGATAAGAACAATGACTATAGCATGCGCGCGTGCCTATATGTGCGTGTGTGATTTACCAATGTCTTGGATGATCCCTCCGGGATGAGAACTCAAAACTCATAAATGTCCCAATCTATGGGTAATGCACACACATACACTTGACTCCTTATCCCCACAAGTTGGAGTGTCGGCTCGCATTCCATAGATGCTGACATTTTCAGCCATAGCCAGTGCTTTAACTCGAATCGCTGAGTTAGCAGTCGGAAGCTATACCACTGTACCATCAGGCCTCCGGAGGGGTGTTAAATGATGGTTCTTTATATATCTAACAAATAGACAAGACAGCACTTGAATGTGACAGTTAGTATTCTGGTGTTTCATCACATCTTTGTGATCACTAAAGATATTGGGAACTTCTGAAGTGGGGAATTTTAAGATCCAGTTTAGCGTGGACATTATCATCAAACCATAAGTAATATTATCTTCGACTCCTTTCCATATGAAAAGATAAAACCTACTTTCACCATTTTAAACATCTCAGTGAAACATTCCATGACTTGCTTACACGACAATCCGCTGGCGCGCCGAAAGGAGAACTAATATATTTCACATTGACAGCTCCTCCACCTCCCAGGAACCTCGACGCTCAACCCATATCTCCACGGGAATTGACACTATCATGGAGCCCCCCTAATACAAACTGCACTATATCTCGTTACTGGATTCAGTACACTGGGAACATCCTTTGGAACGGATCAGACACTCATGATGACAAAGAAGTTCCAGGTGATACGACCTCTGTTAATCTAGCTTCGCTTGTGCCCTACACCAATTACACTCTCCGAGTCAACGCTTCATCGGGAGAACGGGACGGGGAAGTCGCTGTCAAAAGTTTCATCACTGATGAGGCAGGTAGGACTTGCACTTTTATTCTTACAGATTTTTATGTCAGCCTCAAAATCCTCGTAAAATGAAAAAAAAACATGCTTTATTTCAATAATAATAATAATAATAACAAAACTTATACTTCATGTTTCAATAACTGGAAATTCGGAGCATCACAATGTCTAGCAATAAAACTGTCTCCTCTGTAGATATATCTGTGAAGAATCATTTTACTGTTGTTCTTGTTGTATGAGTATAAGCCTGTTTCTGAATCACCATCTTGCACCATTAGAGGGGAAACAGTCCCCCAATTGACAGCTGTGGTGAAAAGGAGAAAAAAGTAACAATTTGATGGAAAAATATCTCGAATTCATGTCGGAGATATATTTTCAATTCTTTAGAGCTAAATCTCATTGGAGGTGATGTTCTTACTGGGTTTTGAAGACGGTGTAGAAAGATGATTCTCAGAGCTCTGTTCTGTAGGATTATCACTTGTACGTACCCTTCGTTAAACCAATCATTGAATTAGCTCACCTTACGTATTCACTGTTTATATATGTATGTATATGTATATATATATATATATATATATATATATATATTTTTATATATTTATATATTTATATATAAAAATATATATATATATATATATATATATATATATATATATATATATATATATATATGCAAAGTAGACCACTTGGAAAAAGGAAACTAACGAAGCAGAGCGCTTTCGTATATTACATCTTCAGTACAATAAATACAAAGTAATAGAAATGCATACATAATATATACACGAAACAAAGGAACAAGAATAGTTTGAATATGGGTGGCGGCCAATTACCCCCTGGGGGGCGGAAGGTCATTGTCAATTAACTTATGATGGAGGGGCGACATCAGGTCACAGTACGCCAGGGTCACATAGTGTCGATGGGTTACAATTTAACTGATATCGTCTTACTAATTTCTTGACAAATAAAATGATCAAGTTTGTATAAGCCTTTATGTAGGTTGGTATTTTGATTACTGGTGGTATGAATCAAACTACACTATTAAATTTCTTTCTATTATGTTGTTGGTATAATAGATTGGCTGAGCATTATCCCAATCAACTGGATGATTATTTAATTCAATATGTTTGAAAATATTACTCGAATTATTGCCATCCCTAACAATTTTCTTATGTTGTTCAATTCTAATGTTTAAGGGTTTGGCAGTTTGACCCATGTAAAATTGATTACACATTTTGCAAGGAATTTTATAAATGCATCCTTTTCTAATTTCAATACTATTGTTGATGAGTTTATGTTTTACTGTACTATCATTTTTGAAAACTACCTTTACGTTAATTCTTTTTAATAACTCTGTAATACTTAAAAAAAATCTTGAAATGGTAAAATTAAAACATTATGATAATTGAAAGGTGATTTAGGTTGAGGAGTTAAAAATTATTTCCTTACAAAATTGTAAGCAATATCAAGGAATTGCTTAGGGTATCTTAATTCTAGCCCAATGTTAAAAACATTTATGATTTCTTCATCAATAAATTCAGGACTACAAATACGAAAAGCTCTTAAAAACATAGAAGCAAAGACTATACGTTTAATATTATTTGGATGAGAATAATAATAATGGATATATGAACTTACATTGGTTGGTTTACGATATAAACATAAACTCATCAACAATAGTATTGAAATTAAAAAAGGATGCATTTATAAAATTCCTTGCAAAATGTGTAATCAATTTTACACAGGTCAAACTGCCAAACCTTAAACATTAGAATTGAACAACATAAGAAAAATGTTAGGGATGGCAATAATTCGAGTGGTATTTTCAAACATATTGAATTAAATAATCATCCAGTTGATTGGGATAATGCTCAGCCAATCTATTATACCATCAACATAATAGAAAGAAATTTAATAGAGTGTAGTTTGATTCACATCATCAGTAATCAAAATACCAACCTACATAAAGGCTTATACAAACTTGATCATTTTATTTGTCAAGAAATTAGTAAGACGATATCAGTTAAATTGTAACCCATCGACACTATGTGACCCTGGCGTATTGTGACCTGATGTCGCCCCTCCATCATAAGTTAATTGACAATGACCTTCCGCCCCTCAGGGGGTAATTGGCCGCCACCCATATTCAAACTATTCTTGTTCCATTGTTTCGTGTATATATTATGTATGCATTTCTATTACTTTGTACTTATTGCACTGAAGATGTAATATACGAAAGCGCTCTGCTTCGTTAGTTTCCTTTTTCCAAGTGGTCTACTTTGCATAAGTGAACACACGTATCCGTGTTCTTATTAGCATATATATATATATATATATATATATATATATATATATATATATATATATATATATACATACATACATACATATAGATATATATAAATATATGTATACATATACACATATATGTACATATATGAATATATATATATATATAAATATATACATATACAAATAATATATATATATATATGAATATATATATAAATATATATATGTATATATATAATTATATATATATATATATATATACTTATATATATATATATACATACACATATATGTACATATATATATATACATATATATACATATATATATAAATATGTATATAAATGTATGTATATATATATATATATATATATATATGTATATATATATATATGTATGCTAATAAGAACACGGGTACGTGTGTTCACTTATGCAAAGTAGACCACTTGGAAAAAGAAACTAACGAAGCAGAGCGCTTTCGTATATTACATCTTCAGTGCAACAAGTACATAGTGACTATGTACTTGTTGCACTGAAGATGTAATATACGAAAGCGCTCTGCTTCGTTAGTTTCTTTTTCCAAGTGGTCTACTTTGCATATATATGTATATATATACATATATATATATATATATATATATATATATATATATATATATATATATGTATATATACATACTAGTCTGGGGTATTGACTGCATGTTATTGTGGCAAAGTTGCATGCAGTAGATAATTTAGGGTCTATATAGGGCGCCCCTATGGACCAGAGACACACATTATAATTCTTTAGTGATAGAGGAAAACTTTGTTCATACATAAATGATGACACTTTAATACTGCGACTGTCCCTCCGTTATGCTCTCCCCCAACCCCTTGTTGCTCTTCTCTACAATTTTTCTGATTTTTATTTCCTTTTTTTACCTACCCTGTGGTGGTGGAATAGAGCGCTACCACCAAGTCTTTCCACTTGAGTCGTAAAAGGCAAAAAAAAAAAAAAAAAAAAAAAAAAAACGGGACGGGGTATGGGATTAGGAGTCCTGCTACCTGTAGCCCCAAAAAGGGGACATTCCTAAAAAGTAAAGGCATAAGAGGGTCTGGGAGTTGTCCAACCAGTACCCTAAAGTTTGGGTCTTTTAATCTGCGTGGATGTGGTAGAGATGAGAGTAAAAGGGAAGATATAGACAATATGTTTGTGAGAAGAAAGACGGATGCACTGGCTTTGAGTGAAACTAAAATGAAAGGGAAGGGCGAGTGTGAGTTTGGGAGTGTAACTGGGAGGTACTCAGGAATGAAGAAGGGACGAGGGAGAGAAAGGGTGGCTATACTAGTAAGTGAAGAGATAAGTAAGCGTGTAGCGGAGTGGAATGAGGTTTCATCAAGGTTGATGTGGATGAAGGTGAAGCTGGGAAAGGAGATGTGGGTTTTTGTAAGTGCGTATAGGGCTCGTATTGAAAAGAGCGTAGAGGAAAGGGAGGCTTTTTGGGTATATGTAAATGAGTGTATAGCGGGATTAGGAAGAAATGTCAATGTTGTTGTATTGAGAGACCTTAATGCTAGGAAAGGAAGCAATAGATGGAGTGATTAGGAAGTACTGAGTTCCAGATAAATATCGTAGTGGAGATTTGATGGTGGAGATGTGCCTTGAAAGAGAGTTGATGATAGCAAATACAATGTTTAGGAAGAAAATCAAGCATAATTACACATGGGGGAGGGTGTTGGGTGGAAATGTGGTAGATAAAACGTGGACTATATAGTGGTGACCAGGATTATGGTTGGAAGAGTTACTGATGTACATGTGCTAAGGGGAGAGAGTGGGGGAATATCAGATCATTTTCTGGTGGAAGGTAAATTGAGAGTAGAGAATAGGTGGAGAAAGAGGAAAAGGGCAGAAGGTAGGGAGGTACTTGGAGTGAACTACTTAAATGAGAAAAAAAAAGAGAGAAAGGGTATAAAAAGACGCTGAGAGAGAAGTAGGAGGGAGTAAAGGATAGAGTAGAACTAGGAGTGGAGGAGGAAAGGGGATGGTTCAAGGAAAGAGTCATAAGGTGTGCAAAGATGGTGTGTGGAACAAGGAGGGCGGGAGGAAATAGAAGGAAGGGTAGTGAGTGGTGGGATGAGGAAGTAAAGAAATGTGTAGAAGAGAAGAAGCAGGCATTCATAGATAGGCTACACATTAGAACGAGGGAATTGTATGAGAGGTACAAAGTAAAGGAAAGGGAAGTTAAGCATGAGATAAAGGAAGCAAAGAGGAGAGCAGATGTGAAATATGGTAAGAGTATGACAAAAAAAATTGAATGTAATAAAAAGATGTTTGGGAAGGAAATTGAAAGAGGAAAAGGAGGCGCATTGAATAGAAAAGGTAAAAGGTGCAGATGGAGAGATAATAATGGAAGAAATGGCAATGAGAGGAAGATGGACAGAGTATTTCAAGGGGTTGCTAAATGTGAAGGAGGATAGGGAGGGAAAGGTAGTTGCAGTGGGAAGCGCCAAGAAAATGAGGGTGGTAAGTGAGGAAAATGAAGGAGAAATAGGGAAGGATAAAGTGAAAGCAGCTGTTATGATGATGAGGGCAGGTAAGGCACCTGGTCTGGATGGATGCCATGCAGAATGTCTGAAGAAAGGAGGTGCAGTTATGGTGGACTGGCTGGTGAGGTAATTCAATGTTTGCTTAAGAGAGGGAGAGTACCGGAGGACTGGAGGAATCCCTGTATAGTTCCGCTTTACAAGCGAAAAAGGGACAAGTGTGAGTGTAGTACTTTCAGAGGGAACAGCTTCTTGAGTGTAGTTGGGAAGGCTTATGGGAGGGTCTTGATTGAGAGGACTAGGTGAAGAACAGAGGAAATAGTTGGTTTAGGACAGGTAGGGGTTGTGCAGATTAGATTTTCATGGTAAGATAGATATATGAGAAAGCTATAGGAAAAGGTAAGGATTTTTTTTCTGGCTTTTATGGATCTGAAAAAGGCTTACAACAGGGTAGACAGGAAGGCACTGTGGGAGGTACTGCAGATATATGGGATAGGAGGAAAGCTGTTA
>NC_134800.1:16339346-16344346 GCF_046742065.1 Oratosquilla oratoria
TTCTCTTTCTTGTATTCTGAGGACATCGTAATAGACGAAAACGTTTAGTTTTCCAAACTTTAATTTCCCTGTATTTTCTGCATGATGTATATATGTATATATACATATATATATATATATATATATATATATATATGTATATATATATACACACATACATACATATATATATATATATATATATATATATATATATATATATATATATATATGCAATAAAAACACTAGGAGCGTGTGTTCACAAATGCGTAAGTAACCACTAGGAAAAGTAAACTAACGAAGCAGAGCGCTTTCGTATAATTAGATCTTCAGTGGAGATACAAAGAAGGAATTATAAAATGAAGAAACAAGGTACAGAATATATGACATTGTGAAGAGGGCATTCGGAGAGGTAGTGGAAGAAGTACACGTGACGGACGTTTGGGCCGTCCTGGTAACCAACAAGTATGAGACGTTTGGGCCGTCCTGGTAACCAACAAGTATGAGACGTTTGGGCCGTCCTGGTAATCAACAAGTATGGGACAACTGCTCATAATTTATATTACAATTTAAACAATTTTGAAATTTCATGAGAAATAAAACTATCTAATTTGTACAAACCTTGATGAAGATTAACATTTATCCCCTTACTAGATTTGATCAAACTGCATTCAATTAAATTTCTTTGTTATGTTGTTGTTGTATGTGATGACTTTGGCGTTATCCCAGTCAACTGGGTGGTTAAAATGGTTCATGTGGTTGAATATACCGCTAGATTGGTTTCCCTCTCTAACGTATTTCTTGTGTTGATTGATTCGTGTTGTGAGTGTTTTAGTAGCCTGACCAACATAAAACTGATTACATGATTTGCAAGGTATTTTGTACACACACCCTTTATCACTATTGACAGAATTATTTATGGGCAGTTGTCTTACAGTGTTCTTATTATTAAAAACTACATTAATGTTAAATTTACGTAATATACTTGGAATGTTCTGCAGGTTCTCTTGGTACGGTAGAATCAGCAAGTTATTCATATTGAAAGTTTGAGTTGACCTAAGTTTATAAAATGTTCTTTTAGCACGTTTGTAAGCTGTGTCAAGAACATGTGTGGGGTATTGTATGAAAGTGAGTTGAAGTTTAGTGTATATCGCAAACCAACCAATGTTTGTTCATATATACACTATTATTCCTCACACCCTGATGGCGTAAAGATATCTGTTTTTTCGTCGATGTACCTCAGGGCCCTACGCATTTGCAGCCCAGAGTACATCGATGATGAAATAAGATGTATTTACGACATTGGTACTAAGCTACAATACCCATCACATGTTCTTGACACAGCTTACAATCGTGCTAAAAGAACATTTTATAAACTTAGGTCAACTCAAACTTTCAATATGAATAACTTGCTGATTCTACCGTACCAAGAGAGGTAGCCAAAAACACATGTTCTTGACACAGCTTACAATCGTGCTAAAAGAACATTTTATAAACTTAGGTCAACTCAAACTTTCAATATGAATAACTTGCTGATTCTACCGTACCAAGAGAGGTAGCCAAAAACAAAGGCATAAAATTCTCCCCCATCCATTCTATATCCACATCTTTCACTCCCATTCACACCCGTCCATCCCTCTTCTCTCGGCTCCCGCTGGATGACGGGTCATCTCTGCATCTCGCCCACTGCCCTGGGTCAGAAGCAGTGTAACAAGACAGAGGACATATACAGCAAGGCCGCTTCATTTAATTG
This sequence comes from Oratosquilla oratoria, assembly GCF_046742065.1. Taxonomy (NCBI): domain Eukaryota; kingdom Metazoa; phylum Arthropoda; class Malacostraca; order Stomatopoda; family Squillidae; genus Oratosquilla; species Oratosquilla oratoria. Next base: position 16,341,079 of record NC_134800.1, read on the forward strand.
GCGGTCGCCTATCTTCTTCCCCTCATGCAGAAAAAGAGAAGGCGGGGGAGAAATCCCTTAGGGCTGTGTCAGAATGCCATTCATACATATTCCCACACCCCATCCCCCGCCCACCCCTTTCTATCCATCACAGTATTATCCATACACAATCATTCTCCATTCACCCTTATCTTCTGTCTTCTCCCTTCCTTCCTCAACAGGCATTTCCTTCTTTTCCAATGCCCCTTTCAATCATCCATTCATCTCATCCTTGGTCGCCCCCTCATTTTCATTTCTTTTACCTCTGCTTTACACACCTCTTTCCCAATATTTCTTCACTTATTTTTTCCATGTGTCCAAACCACCCCAATACTTTTTCGTTAACCCTATCTCCCAACTCCCTTTCCACCCTCTTTCTCCTCCTCATCTCGTTTCTCACTCTGTCTAGCCTAGTAACCCCTATCATACTTCTCAGGCACCTCATCTCAAACACATTCAAACTCCTACTAACTTCATCTCTTATGTTCCATGTCTCTGCTCCATACAGCGCTGTTGGCACAATCACTTCTTCATACAATCTCCTCTTACCATCTATTTCCAAATGTCTTTTTTTCATTACACATTTTTAATCCCCCAAGGAATTTACTTGCTTCTCCTAATGCACATTCTACCTCCACCTTCACTCTTCTCTTTCCAGCCACATTTACACCCTAGTATCTAAAACTATCCCCTTCCTCCAGTCTCTCTCCCTTAATTCTCACCTTCTATTTGCTGTTACATTTTCCCCTTGTACATCTCATCACCTTACTTTTACCCACATTTATCTTCAACTTCCTTCCTTCGCACACCTTCCCAAACTCTGTCACGAACTTCTTTAATCCCTCCTTTGATCCTGCCACAAGCGCAATGTCGTCAGCAAACAACAATTGGCTTATCTCCCATCTCTCACCATTTTTTTTTCACTATCTCCAATCCCCTTCCCATATTCTTTGCGTTTACCTCTCGCGCCATATATAAACTGAGCATCCAAAGAGAAATAATACATCCTCAAACCACTCTCCCTTTCCATGTCTGATTCTAACACAGGCTCTATTACTATCGTAAAAACTCATGACTGACATTAAAAGCTTTACTCCTATCCCATATATCTGTAATACCTCCCACTGTACCTTCCTGTCTACTCCGTCATAAGCTTTTTTCCAAATCCACAAAGGCCCTAAAAAAACATCTTTAACTTTTTCTTAAATCTCTCCTCATACATCTGCCTTACCAAAAATATCTGATGGAAGTAACCCCTACTTGTCCTGAACCCACACTGATCCTCACCAATTACTCCCTCTGTTCCTCTTCTAATCCTCTCAGCCAAGACTCTCCCTTGAACTTTCCCAATTACACTCAATAAACTGATCCCTCTGAAAATACTATACTCACTCTTGTCCCCTTTTCCTTTGTAAAGTGGAACTATAGTAGTAGTTCTCCAGTCCTCCGGCATTCTACCCTCCACTGAACAAACTTTAAACAACTTCACCAACGAGTCCACCATCACTGTACTTCCTCTTTTTAGACAATTCGCATTACACCTATCCAACCCATGTGCCTTACCTGGTCTCTCAATACAACTGCTCTCTCCTCCATTTTCCTCATTCATCACTGTCAAGCTCTCAGCTTTTCCCACTGCAACTACCTTTCCTTCTTTATTCTCCTTCACATTGAGCAACTCTCTAAAACACTCTTCCCATCTTCCTCTTGTTGCCGTTTCTTCCGCATGCATGAATTATGTATATATATATATATATATATGTATATATATATATACATATATATATATATATATATATATATATGCAGAATATACATGTATATGTATATATATATATATATATATATATATATATATATATATATATGCAGAAGAGATCACTAAAAACAACACGTGATCCACAAATTTTGCAGGTAACCACTAAGGAAATCGGAAGAAAACAGAAATTCCCAAGCGCTTTCGTGTAATTCACATCTTCAGGAGAATACAGAAAAAGTTGTGTTACAAAGAGGTTTAAAAATAACAAGATTATACACTAGGAAAGGAACAGGCATGGTACGAGATGTCACAAGATTAAACACTAGGAAAGGAACTGGCATAGTACAGGATGACACGGAATTATGCACTAGGAAAGGAACTGGTAAAGCACAAAAAGTTACATATGAAAAAAGAATAAGTGTTAGTATAAAAGTCATTAATGAATTTAGAGAACAACACAATTCACCAAATTAATTTTGGTCACATACAACTTGATTATAAATTTTGTTAATGATAAATTTTTCTAATTTATAAATACCATTACTGATATTAAGAGTAGAACCTTCAGAATTTTTTAAATACTACTTTCTATTATGTTTCTATTGACAAATTAATTACAAGAAATAATAATGGAAGCATTTTTAGCTCTGTTAAATCCATTTCTTATAATTTATCCAAATGGCTAGTGTCCTTACTTATTCTATTAGCTGGCACAATTTCTAATTCATCCATAAAAATAATAAGGACTTAATTAAAAAACTGAATGGTTTAGATATTAATTATAATTTTATGTTAGTAAGTTTTGATATTACTAGTTTATTCACAAAAATTCCAGTAGATGATCTAATTGTTTTTCTTACTGATTTTTTAGAAAAAAAAATATCATTTCCTTTGCCTTCTAATATTGTAATTTAACTTATCAAATTATGCGTAAAAAATTGTAAATTCGAATTCAATGGTAATTTCTATTCCCAGAAATTTGAAATGGCTATGGGGAATCCCCTCTCTCCTGTCTTAAGTAACATCTACATGGATTTTTTTTTAAAGAACTATTGTGTGAGATTTTGCCATCTAATGCGATATGGTATCGATATGTAGACGATGTTCTTTGCCTGTGGCCATGTAATGAAGACCTGGATGCTTTTCTACAATCTGTGAATAATTTGGTTCCCTCCATTAATTTTACTGTAGAATTAGAAAATAACAACATATTGCCCTTTTTAGATTGCCTCATCCACAGAGAAGGTTTAGATTTTAAATTTAGTATTCATAGAAAACCTACTAATGTGTTTTCTTATATTCATTATTACCCTGAACACCAAGATAAAGTGAAAAAAAAATCTGTATTTTATTTTATGTTCTTACGTGCCTTGCGAATATGCAGCCCAGAATTCATTGATGAAGAATGTGAGTCTATTGTTAGCCTAGGTTTAGGATTAAAGTACCCCAGAAATTTTTTAGATAACGCCCTCTCTTTTCGAAAAAAAAAAC
>NC_134800.1:16349346-16359346 GCF_046742065.1 Oratosquilla oratoria
CAGAAAAGTTGGATGATCTCTCTTGTCAGGATTAATTCAGAGCTTTAATTTTTTAAGGTTTGTTTATGTTGCTTAGAGATCACACAATATGGCAAATGCCCTTGGGCCTCCACCTTTCAAACTTTTAAATTTCTTAAAAATAACTTGTTTCCCCGTCAAGTGGCTGAGAATGGGTTGAAAACCAAACATATTTATTTAGATATATTATCCCGACTTCTGCTTCATTCTATATACAGAAAAGACATATGTAAAATTATAGAAATGTTTCTTTAACCAGTTCGTTTGATTGTGTGCTTCTGTTGATTAGAATAGAACAATTTCCCACTTAGAAAAAACAAAGAGAAGATAAAAAATCATGTATAAACGGTTTTATTGATAAAAAATCTCTAAATATACCATATAGATTGGTAATAAAGTTATAGTCACCCCTTTGCTCATTCTCTATTAATATGTTGGTTTGAGAGAAAACGATATTCTTTATTAATTCTAAGATAGATAGATAGATAGATAGATAGACTTTATTTGGCAATAAGTTAAATACATGAAGTGCAAATAATGACAAGAACACATAGTTCGATACAATATATGTAAATTGCAGAGGATAACACAAAAAGCATGAACGCTTATTTCCATTGTGGTCCTCATCAGGTTATTATTCTACATTAAGCCACACGGACAAACATACATAGGGGGTTGAGGGGACCAGAGACACTCATGAGTAATACCAGTCAGTACACATATGACACATAGACATTGTTAGTTTTGCTAATATTACTGAAATGTTTGTACACATAGGAACATTGAGTCCAAAAATTAGAGCACCATCCAAAAGGAACATTGCATTAAGCAACGGAACAACAAAGTAATGTTAAACTAACAAAACAGTATGAGTGAGTACTATATCGGAGTAGTACCATTAATAATATACTGTATTTTTCTACATCTGTATCAACAAGTATGAGTGAGTACTATATCAGAATTGGACCATTAATGGCATACTACAATATTCTACATCTGTAACAACATGTAGTTATAGAGAATCCAACACTGCAGCTAGGGTCACCTATTGATTTAGTCTAACATTTTACCTGAATCTCAGGACGGAGTGGGCAATTACTATGAGCACCAAGGAGTAGTACAATATAACCTGAGGCACCAGAGGTAGAGACCAGTACTCGAATGAGTAGTACAACAACAAGAATGAGGAAAAAGGTCCGATCATAACTGTTCTTGGAACCTACCTGAGACATATACCATATCATGACTGGCAAAACAAAGGTGGAAACCAATTTGTAAACATCAAACATTGTTATGCTGAACTAAACTTCTGAAAAAAAGGTGGGAGGGAAGGTCAGAACAGTTATGAGTGAATGCAGATATGGATGGTATTACTCATGGATTCAGGTATCCCTCAGTAAGCTAGTAGTACACAAAATCAAGGCTGTTCTCTGTCCATAGCTGAGACTTATAGTAACCCATGAATTTTTTCTTGAAGGTAACCTTGCTATTTGTCTTCTTAATGGACACAGGTAGTGAGTTCGATAGTTGAGCACCTGTGAAGTGAAAACTGTTTTTGGTGAATGGGCCTGCCTGAGGTACAATAAGAGACTCTTGACTGTTCCGGGTTCGGTTCTCAGCCGATAATGTAAAATTACAGCTCACATATGAGGGAGCAGAATTATGAATGACATTGTAAACATGGTTTAGCTTCAGCTGCTGGACACGATACTTTACAGGTAACATTCCTACCTTGCTAAATTCTTCAATACCAATATGACTACGTTGAGGTAGGTTTAGTATGAATTTAATTATCTTATTTTGTGTAACCTGTATCCGGGACTGGTTTTTTCTGCTCAGACTACTGTACCAAGAGCTACAAGCGTAATCAAAGTGATGTTGTAACAAGTCTGAGACCAGAAGCTTCCTTGTTTCCAGATCAAATTTTCTGGCTTTTCTCTACAAAAATTTGACTTTATGTGAACACTTGGAGACAATTTTATCTGTTATGGCATTCCCTGAGAGGGACTGATCTAAGGGTATTCCAAGATAGGTTACCTCTTGTTTTGACTCCAAGACATTTACCCCACATCTGACCTGTACATACCTGCGTTTCCTGAGGTTGGGTTTGGATGCGAAGACAATACTTTCCGTTTTACCGAGGTGTAAGGACAGCCTATTGTCTATGAGCCAGTCCTGGACCGATGACAGTTCGACACCCAGATTCTCCTCTACTTCAACTGGGTCCCTACTTGAGACAATTAGGGCGGAGTCGTCTGCAAATACCAGTAACTTACAGTTCACCGCACCTGGCATGTCGTTAATATAAATCAGGAACAGTAGTGGTCCTAGTGTTGAACCTTGAGGTACACCACAAGTTATCTCTCTGTCATCTGAGCGGGCTTCATTTACCTGTACTAGTTGATTGCGACCTGTAAGGTAGGACTTGAACCAGCCAATATTCGCCACTCCTAATGCCTGAAGTTTTTCTAATAAAATATCGTGGTCCACTGTATCAAATGCCTTTTGAAGATCCAACAAGACTAAACCCGTGTAATTACCCTTGTCGCATTCCTGTTTTATTAGATCGTAAAGGTATATTAAGCTGGTGTCTGTTGAGTAGTTCGTTCTAAAACCAGATTGCATACCGTATAGTAGATTACGTTCCCTGAGGTAGGTATCTAACTGGTTGTATATGGTACGTTCCAAGACCTTCGAAATAATGCCTAGAATTGAAACAGGCCTGTAGTTACCTGCCTCAGTTTTTGCGTTTTTCTTGTAAAGAGGTGTTACCCTAGCCCTTTTCATGTCGTTTGGGATAAATCCTGAATCAATAGACAAATTTATTATGTGGGTTATTGGGGGAGTAATAATTGAGGCTCCATCCTTAACAAACCTCGCAGGAATGTCATCTAACCCTGTAGCCTTATTGGCACTTATGCTAGCCAGTAATCTAAACACTTCTTTTTGAGTGGTCTTATGTAGTTTGAAACACTTTGAGGACTTGTCCTTATAATACTCCTGAACGTACCTCAGCCCAAACTTCCCAGAACCTGTAGGGAGGGATTTAACTAGTTTTGTGGCAATGGTTGTGAAAAAGGTGTTGAAGTGATTGGCTATGGTGTTCCTATCAGAGTTGAGCTCACCGTTTATCAAGAGTCATATCCTGTCTACTTTGTTACTAGGCTTTGTGTGAACTTCTAGGGTCTTCAGTGTTTGCCAAAGCTTCCTTGGATCGTGTTTGTTCTGGTGCACCATCTTAGTACAATAATCAGCTTTGGCTTTATCCTTCCAATAATTCACCTGATTCCTATAGTACAGGAAGCCATTATAGTCCTCCTGATTTCCACTTTTCCTAAATCTGTCAATAAATCTATCTCTATCTCTAATTAAACCCAGTATTTCGTTAGTCATCCATGGCTCCGTCCTCTGTTTTATTCGTATCTCTTTGAGAGGCGCCACTCTATCTATAATGGTAAGGAATGTGTACTTAAATTTAGACCACGCCTTATAAACATCGGTACAATTTAGAACTGACGACCAGTCTCCTACCCAGTTCATCTACAAAATGTTCTCGTGAGTAATGCTTCATGGAACGAAGCTTCACTGTGTTGTGCTTGTTGAAAATCATCTTCCTAGCTTTCCTAGTACAATATATGAGCTTCTGGTCACTAAGACCATAATCACAAGCACCAGACTGCGTTATCTTGTTACTATCAGAGACCAGGATAAGATCTATGATGGACCTGGATGTGTCTGTTATTCTAGTGGGCTCGTCAATCAGTTGTGTCAGGCCATGGGATATTAACAAGTTTCTCATTGCCTTAATAGGGTTATTATTTGTACTTGCCAGATTCGTATCAAAATCACCTAGGATAATAATTTCTTGTTCATGCATATTGACCCTATTGAAACAGGTGGATTCTAATGCGCTATAGAAGGACATCTGTTTTGGTGGTCTGTAACAAACCCCGCATAAGATGGGATGCGATTTGGGTAACAATATTTCTATCCACACAGCTTCGAGCCCATTGTTACTCATAAGGTCTGTACGGGGGTTGAAAGCTAAGTCTTTACATATGTACGTACATATCCCTCCACCGGTCCTCTTTCTTTCATTACGCACAACACTATAACCCGGAATCGCAATTTCCGAGTCGGAGATGGTACTGTCTAGCCAAGTTTCGGTGCTGCCCTGGTCCGCCGCGCAAGTAGACGGAATTCGTCTATCTTAGGTAGAAGGCCTATGGCATTTAAGTGCACGAAGTGGAGGCCCCGCTTGTTGAAGCAGCTGAAATCACCCCCGGGTGTTGACTGGGGGGGAGGTACAGCGATCGGGGTTAACAGTTGAAAGGTCAACCTCACCGTCGGACAAGGGGGCTCCTGGTAGCTCATTGAGTGTACACCTAATGCAAGTGAAGCGGAGAATGTCCTCAGTTCTAAACACACTCACACGCACGCAAGCACACACGCACGCAAGCACACGCACACACACACGCGTACGCACAGGAACACGCGCACGCACACACGCACGCACACGCTCACACACACGAAAGAGGCCGCTTATTCTAGTTATGTTAGGTTAGGTTAGGTCACCCATTATCAATATATCCCGAGGTCAGAAACTAGACAGTTCTTGAAATAACAGTTTGTCGTCTGCTAATGATAATGTCTTTGGCCTATATATTACACCTACATTCATTTTTTGTCCATTTGTTTGGGTTAACTCAACCCACAAACTATCATATGCATCCTGTTTCACTTTCTCTAAAACACAAGCATGAACATTGTTTTTAAAGTACAACTGAACACCCCCACCTTTCTTGTGGTTTCTATCCTTATGAAAGTGTTTAAATTCCGCAGTATTAAATTTAGCTTCGAACTCTGTACCATTTAACCATGTCTCGGTTATTCCTATCATATAGATATTTTCGCTTTTGTCATACGCCTGTATTTCATAAAATTTGTTCCTAATACTACGAGCATTAAAGTATATGGTTTTAAGAAACTCGTGATATTTCTTTTTGATACATTTCGAGTTTCAATATCATGTCTTACATTATCATTTTGTTTTTTGTTTATACCTTGCTCTATACTATTATTTGGTCCTTCGTTGAAATTCAATGCCTCATTAACATTTCTCTCATCAAAATTAACATTTCCCCCATCACGGACATCTGGTCGATCACGGTCATCCGATCTCTATTGTACACTTTGTCCTCATACGTCACCGTGATTTACACCGACATCCCGTCGTTCATTGACATTCTGTCCGGCATCCTGTGTCCTGTGTGAGGGGATTGTTTCTCGGTGCGTCGTGTCGTCGTCCATTTCCGTACGGTCCGATTCGGATAGCCGATGGTTCGGAAAATGTCACGTTGGTTATGGAACCGAAAAGACAAGATCTACTCCACGACAGATGCGGTGAGGGCCTACGTGAGGCCATATATATTTACAAATATATGTATATATATATACATATATATATATATGTATGTATATACATATATATATACATATATATTTATATATATATATATATATATGTATATGTATGTATATATATAAATATATATATATATATATATATGTGTATACATATATACATACATATATATGCATATATATATATATATATATGTCTATATATATAAGTATATATATATACATATATATATATGTATATATACATATATATATATACTGTATATATATATATATATTTATATATACATACATATATATCATATATGTATATATATAAATATATATATAAATATATATGCTGTATACATATATATGTGTAAATATATATATACATATATACATGCATATATGTATATATATATAAATATATATATATATATATATGCATATATATATATATATATATATATATATATGGCACTGCCCAAGACTCGAACCCGGCATCCTCATGACAAGTGAGACAGTGACTTTCAAACTAGGCTATCAAGAGAGATAAAGGTTAAGCGCAGTTTTTCTTATATATTTCTATGCTCGAGTTACATACACATATATGAAATTCTGCGTTCAACCCATCTCCAGTATGATAGTACAATTGGAAGTATATGAACGCGGGAAATTATTTGTACAATACTGAATGGTCTCAATGATTAGAGATACATTTTACCAACCACAATCCACTTTAATTCTGAGCCATCAAAGGCCAGCATGCTGAAATTGAAATGTGGTACTGCCCTGGACTCGAAGCCGGCATCCTCATGACAAGTACGACAGTGACTTTCCAACTAGGCTATCAAGAGAGATAAAAGTTAAGCGAATTTATTTTTATATATTTGTATGTTCGAGTTACATACACATATATGAAATTTTGCGTTCAACCCATCTCTACTATGATAGTACAATTGGAAATATATGAACGCGAGAAATTAGTGATTAGAGATACATTTTAACAACCACAATGCACATTAATTCTAAGCCATCAAAGGCCAGAATGCTTGAAATTGAAATATGGTACTGCCCAGGACTCGAAGCCGGCATCCTCATGACAAGTGCGACAGTGACTTTCCAACTAGGCTATCAAGATAGATAAAGGTTAAGCACATTTTTTTTTTGTATGCTCGAGTTACATACACATATATGAAATTTGGCGTTCAACCCATCTCCAATAGGATAGTATAACTTGAAGTATACGAACGCGGGAAAGTATTTGTACTATCATAGTGGAGATGGGTTGAATGCAAAATTTCATATATGTGTATGTAACTCGAGCATACAAATATATATAAAAAAATGCGCTTAACCTAGTTGGAAAGTCACTGTCGCACTTGTCATGAGGATGCCGGCTTCGAGTCTTGGGTAGTACCACATTTAGATTTTAGCATGCTGGCCTTTGATGGCTTAGAATTAAAGTGCATTGTGGTTGTTAAAATGTATCTCTAACTACTGGGACCCATTCAGTGTTGCACACACACACACATACATACACACACACACACACACACACACACACACACACACACACACACACACACACACACACACACACACACACACACACACACACACACACACACACACACACACACACACACACACACACACACACACACACACACACACACACACACACACACACACACACACATATATATATATATATATATGTATATATATATAATATATATGTATATATATATACATATGTATATATATACATATATATGTATATATATATATACATATATGATGTAAGCGGAATAGGGAACACAGGAGTCTTAGTCTTGAGTTTATTCCTGACTAGTTTCGCAGGTATGCTTTTTCAAAGGAATATGTGTACAAACGGGCTGTGGGCATTATATACATGGGGTGGACCTCACCACCTCTCCGAGTTGCCATAGTTGGTGGCGAATGTGAACATCACATTGTGGCTCATGTAACAATGAAGACATTTTTACAATTAAATATGATAACACTAATACCAAAGAAATTATTAATAGAAAATGTAACAATAGTAATGATAACGATGAAGATAAATATTTAATTAATAATATTAACAATAATAACAAAAATGATAGTAGCAATACAGGAAATAATAACAATAAAATAAAAGTAATAATAATAAAAACAGAAACAATGATAAAAATAAAAATGATAATACTAATAACCAAGAAATAAGAATTATTAAAAGTAATTATGACAATAATAGTGAAAACAATGATAATTAGATATTTAAATAGTAACAATAATAATAACAATAATAATAATAAAGATAACGAAAGTAATAATAATAAAGATGGTAATAATAAAAATAAAAATGTAATGATAAAATTATAAATATAATGATAGAAATAATAAATAATAGTTATAATAACAATGATAATAATAATAGTGTTGAAAATAAATAGTAACAAATAGCATTAAAAGAATAAATCATGATAAAAAGTTGGGGCAAGGTAGCATGGAGGAACTTCAGAGTGAAAGGAAGAAAGCTGGAGAGGGTAGGCCGAAGTGGGAAAAAGGTATCTACTTAGGGTCGGGGGGTCTGGGAAGCCATTCTTGGAGGGCAAGTGTCGCGGTAGATTTTGTCCATTTCGAGTCACCAGTTCTCTTGTTTGTGTTTTTGTGGTTGGCAATGTAAAGTGATTCAATTATTTTCCGTTGTTTCTTGTATATCATATATATTATACATACATACATATATATACATATATATGTATGTATATATATATATATATATGTGTGTGTGTGTGTGTGTGTGTGTATATACATATATATATATGTATGTATATATATGTATGTATATATGTGTGTGTATGTGTGTATGTATATATATACATATATATATATATATATATATATATATATATATATATATATTGCAGATACCACAAGGAAAATAAAGTCGGAATACTAAACGTTTTCGTCTATTACATCCTCAGGGTACAAGAAAGAGAAGTAGAATATAATATTTATACAGAAATAACAAAACTGGGGAAGGTTATAGCCACATAAAACCTGCGTACAATATACATACATACACATTCATATACATATGAAAATAATAATAGTAATAATAGACCAAAAAAAATGACAGGAAAAGCTTAAAAGTATAACCATGTAGCCGAAAAGTCCGCAGGACATCGGCACAATTACGACCCATGGTACTACTTTACTATCCTATTAATTATGAATTGATCTAGTTTAAATAAACCTAAACTCAAGTTGATATTATTACCAGAATTGCTCTTCATAAAACTGGATTCAATGATGTTCTTTTCTAAAACAGAATTTCAATTTTTTTTTTTTTTTTTTTTTTTCTTACATTGTCCCAGTCCTATGGTTTTCGCTTGAGTCCCTCACATGGACGAAAAACCGAAGGTCCGAAGGTTTATGTGGCTGCGACCTTCCCCAGTTTCCTTATTTCTGTATGAATATTATATTCTATTTCTCTTTCTTGTACTCTAAAGATATCGTCCTAGACGAAAACGTTTAGTATTCCGACATTATTTTCCCTATAGTTTCTTCAATATTATTTAGTCACGTGTTATTGTGATTATTTTTGTTTCTTCATCCCACCATTCACTACCCTTCCTTCTATTTCCTCCTGTCCTTCTTGTTCCACACACCATCTTTGCACATCCTCCTTGAACCATCATCATTCCTCCTCCACTCCTAGCTCTACTCTATCCTTCACTCCCTCCCACTCCTCTCTCAACCTCTTCTTGTACTCCTTCTCCTTTTCCTTTTCATTTAAAGAGTTCACTCTAAGCATCTCCTTACCTTTTGTCCTTTTCCTCTTTCTCCATCTATCCTCTATTCTCAACTTACCTTCCATCAAAAAATGATTGGATATTCCCCTACCCTCTCACCTTAGCACATGTATATCCTCAATTCTTCCTATTATACTCCTATCTACCACTACATAGTCCACTAATGCTCTATCTACCACCCTTCCATCCACCACCCTCTCCCAAGTGTACTTAGGCTTGACTTTCTTCCAAAACACTGTATTTGCTATCATCAACTCTCTTTCTAGACACATTTCCACCATCAACTCTCCAGTAAGATTCTTTCCTGGAACTCCACATTTCACCAACCACTCAGTCAATTAGTTCATTTCCTACCCTAGCATTAAGGTCTCCCGGTACTATTACATTGGCATTTGTCCCTAATCCCTCTGTACACTAATTCAAATATATTCAAAAGCCTCCCTTCATCTACACTCTTCTCACTACCAGGGACATATGCACTTACAAAGACCCACATCTCCTTTCCCAGTTTCACCTTCATCCACATTATCCTTGAGAAAACCTCCTTCCACTCTACTACACGTTTATCTATCTCTTCACTTACTAGTATAGCCACCCCTTCTCTCCCTCTCCCTCTCTTCACTCCTGATAACCTCCCACTTACACTCCCAAACTTACACTCGCCCTTCCCTCTCAACTTAGCTTCACTCAAAGCCAACATATCTATCTTTCTTCTCACAAGCATACTACCTATCTCTTCCTTTTTACTC
>NC_134800.1:16386846-16396846 GCF_046742065.1 Oratosquilla oratoria
AATGACGATTTTTTTTTCTTTCTTTTTTCTAAGAGTGAAAATCCGATCCCCTTCCGGGCAAATCTACCTCCTTGCTACAACTTTACATGTTTTAGAACTTTACACCTCTCTAGCCCCCCAAAAGAAATGTAAAAGCTAAAATAATATTTTTCATCCCTCCAATTTATAGAAAAGTGATAAAAATAGGTGGGAGGGGGTCCCCCAAAAACGGTGGATGATAAAAGAACAAAAAACAAAACAAAAAACAAACGGAGATCGTATTCGGATTTAGGAGATCATTTCACATAAGAATCAGCAAGAATTGTGTCAGGGCTAAAAAAAAAAAAAAAAAAAAAAAAAATCAGACCAGTGTTATTGGAGATGATAATGAGATTGTTCTGCACGATGCGGGGTCCTGTGTCTTTTTTTTTCAATATCATTATTGTATGAGCTCTTTTCCAGATGTTTGGGATATTGTTTAGCCAGGAATAGTTGAAAATATCAATAAAGGAACTCATGGAATTTTGGCTCACGTGCTTGAAGAGAATGTGTGAGATCAAATTTTGATCTTCAACTTTACTGCTATTTGTGTCCTTATTACTCTTTCTGCGGCTTTACAGTGGAAAAGGAAGAGGCTTCATTGCCAGTGAAACATATATGGGAGGCAAGAAAGGGAAAAATTCAGAATGGAGTAGTTATGTGACAGATTTTTTTTTTTTTCTTTTTTTTAAGAATTAAAGACAGGGGTGAGTCAGGCAGAGAGGAAAAAGTAAAAAGTATAGATGGACTGATAAGAATGAAAATATAAGTGCTAAAAGGTAGATGGGTAGAGTATTTCAGAGAGTTTATAAATGTGGAGGAAGTCAAAATGGGATATTGTGGTAATGAGAGGAGTTAGGAAAATGGCTGTGATGAGAGAGGAAAATAATAAGGATATAGGAAAAGATTAGGTACAAAAAGTAATGAAAATTATAAACACTGGTAAGGCACCTCAGTTGGATGGGTGTCATGCAGAGTACCTGACAAAAAGTGGAATGGTTATAGCGGATTGTCTTATGAGGTTGTTCAATATGTGGCTAAAATAAGAGATGGTGTCGGAAGACTGGAGGAGTGCCTGTTTAGTTCCGCTTTGTAAAGGAAAAGGAAAATGTGATTGTATTAGATTTAGAGGGATCAGTTCGATGAGTGTAGTTGGAAAGGCACATGGCAGGGTGTTATTTGAGAAAATTAGGAGAGCAGCAGAAGAAATAATTGGTGAGGAACATTGTGTATTTGGGAAAGGTAGAGAGTGTGTGTAATTTTTGTGGTCATGCAGATTAGTGAGAAGGTTTGGTAAGAGCCTAAGGACGTATTTAGGGCCTTTTATGAATTCAGAGAAGATTTATGACAGGGTAGACAGGAAGGCACCGTGGGAGGTATTGCGGTTATGTGGGACAGGGGGAAAACCAATAAAAAAAATTACATGAAAAGTGGAGCTTGCGTTAGGGTTGGAATTAGTGAGAATGATTTGAGGTGAAGGCGGACCTGCGCCAGGGTTGTGTGGCCTGTTGCCGTGGCTGTTCAACGTATACATGGATGGGGTGGTACAGGAGGTAAATGTGAGGATTATAGGCAGGTGATTGTAGACGGCTGAAAATAGTGAAAGGAAGTGGGAACTGAGGCAGTTGTTGTTTTCTGATGACACTGCCCTTGTGACTGGGTCCCAGGGTGGTCTGAGGCAGTTGGTGATGGAGTCTGGGATGGTATGCGAAATGAAAGTTTGAAGAACACTCACATATTGGAAAAGGTACAACACTGAGCTACGAAACTGATTCCAAACATCAGAAATAAATAATACGAAAATCGACTAAAACATATGAATGTACATACATACATATACCAAGGCTTTTTTCCCCTTACAAGGGGGGTAGCCAAAAAGGAAAAGGCATAAAATCATTCCCACCCATTCCATCCCTGAATACACTCCACACCCCTCCACCCTCTCTCTTATCTTAGCACCTCCTGGATGAACATATGAATGTACTTTCCATAAAAAAGGGTGATTTGATATAGATTTTTAAGATTGTAAAAGGAATAAATAACATCAAAAGTGAAGAAATTTTCACAATAAATTCAAATCAGACAAGAAATAAAGGTCTCAGACTGTCAGAAAGTAGATTTGATTTGGAAGTGGATAGGAACACCTTTGCTAACCATGTATTAAATGAATGGAATAAACTTCCTGCACAGGCATTGCAATGTAATATAGTTCAAAGTTTCATGATTCATTTGGATAATTACCTAAGTAATATGCTGTAATGTTTGCCTTTTATTCTACCTTATTTACTTATGAATTATCTATCATAAATCATTATAATTTATCTGTGTATCTATCATTATCTATTTATCTACTTATTTGTTTGTTTATTTATTTATTCATTTTATTTATAATTTTTTCCGCATCCGACCTAGTTATGGACGAAAAGGGCTCCTGTCGGCATGCTCTGCCTTTTTAATCCCTTGTGAATTAGTGTGAGTAAAAGCAAGGGGATCCAATCTAAAAGATGTGAGGGTGATAGCAACCCGGAGGTAAATCTTAAGGAAAGAGGTTATAGGAAATGGATAGTTTTAGATAATTAGTGTAATACGAGTATGTAGCAGGGAATGGAGGAGAGGGGATGGAGGTAAACTTTGGCTTCAGGGAAGAAAGTAAATGAGGAATATGTATGTGGGGATGGATGTAAGGAAAATATTGTATGAAGGGGTGGTCGTGCAGAAAGAAGGGGTTTGAATATCTTTGAGATAAAGTGCTTGAGAATTATGGTGTGGGTTACATGGATGGACAAAGTAAAAGAAATAAGAGATGAGAAGGAGAGTGTGGTTGGAAAGGGAGCTGGCAGATAGATTAAATGAAAGATGACTGTGATGGCTTGGATACATGGAAAGAATGAATTAAGAAAAATTATCAAAAATAGTGTGGAATGTAGAGATGGATGGAGTGAAGTTGAAGGGAAGACCAAAACTGAGATGGATGGATGGGGTTGGGGGCTTTGTGTAAAAGGGAAATAGCTGCTGAGCAGAGGAAGGAGATGACAAGAGATAGGCGTGAGTGCATATGGTTGTGAATGTGCTTTAGAGACTGGCTCGGTCAGAAGGGATTTTTCCTCGTCTTCTCTATTTTCTGTGAGGGGACGAGTAGGGAGGGTCACCTTTTAAGTGACGATGCTAGTTTTGCTGTGAATGAGCTGTGTCTTGCTGTGTTTTTTCCGACCAGGACAGTGGGCAGAGGACAAGGATGTCCCTTCATCCACAAGGTGCAAAGATGAAAGAGAAATGAGTGATGGAGCTGATGGATGTAAGTGGAATGGATGGGGGGATGGGTGCATGCTTTGGCTGGCTACCTCACCTATAAAGGGGAGGAGGCCTATTAGTATATAGATAGCTAGATGAGTACATTAGTCCATAGTAGATGTAGCAGTACTTTTAACTCAGCAAAACTGTATAAAGCTTACTTTGATTTTGTCTCATTACAGACGAAGAAACCCGAGTGCGTCTTACTCCTGTGGATGAGATTGAAGGATCAGATTACATTAATGCCAGTTTCATAAAGGTAAGTATTTCATTAATTACGCACGAAGTAAATTAAAATAACAGTGATAAAAGTATATCAAGAGAGTTAACTTTGGATCGTTTTTACAGAGACAAGGGAAAGATAAGATGTTCATCGCTGCCCAGGGACCTAAAGGAAACTCTCTAGGAGACTTCTGGCGCATGATTTGGGAACACCAAGTTTTCGACGTGGTTATGCTCACCAAACTTTACGAAAATGGCAGGGTAAGGAGTAAATTGCATGCAGTCATGCTAACCAGATATGTAGTTGTCGGTATTCTTGTATTTGTAGGTAATAATGTTAACGTAGTCATCCCCAGGAGTTTATTCATCAACATTATTTACTTCATTCCTATACGCGAGTTTTCCTGACCGAGCTACAGATATCCCATATATACAAATATACGCATATGTGTGTGTGTGTGTGTGTGTGTGTGTGTGTGTGTGTGTGTGTGTGTGTGTGTGTGTGTGTGTGCGTGCGTGCGTGTGTGTGTGTGTGTGTGTGTGTGTGTGTGTGTGTGTGTGTGTGTGTGTGTGCGCGCGCGCGTGTGATTCACCATGGTCTTGGATCACGTGTTGGGCTCGTGATAGACAGCTATTCCCCCCCCCCGCAAAAGAGCTCAGAGCTTATATATGACCGATCTATGGGTAATTTTGTGACCTTATACGCACACACAAATCCAACTCCCTCCCCACGAGAGTTGAAGTAACGACTCGCAGCACAGCGATACTGAAATTATTTGAAACCCGTACAGCCGTAGTGGCGGCCGGAACTCTACCACCGCGCCACGAGTCGTGTGTGTGTATGTGTGTATGCGTGCATGTGTGTGTGTGCGTGTGTGTGTGTGTGTATTTTTGCTTGTGTGTGTGGATGAGTGTGTGAAAATAACTGTACATTAGCATATATTTGTGCATACAGCTGGCGCGCACATAATCACAAATACAACCACATGCACACACACACACACACACACACACACACACACACACACACACACACACACACACACACACACACACACACACACACACACACACACACACACACACACACACACACACACACACAAACACGTCGTTACTTCCCTTTGAAACAGATGCCAACACCCCCAGCTGACTCCCCATGGATCACTCCTAGGATTAAGAGGCTGATTCAATTGCGTGCTTAAGCTTTTTACACTGACATCAAAGTCATAAGGGAAATCAAAAGAGCCAAGAAAATTGACTACCCCAGTATGATCAAGCATTTACAGCAGAACAGCAGATTATGGTTCAACAGGGTCAAAAGCTTGTGTGTTATGAGGCATGCATCTGACATCCTCCTCCTGTCGCAACTTTCACCTGATCATGTGGCTGAGCAAATTAATGACCATTTTGCATCTATCTGTCAAACGCTGCTCGGGATTGACCTCTTTCTCCTCCTTACCTCCCCCCTCAGTTCATGTTTTTCAGGTTGCCAAAAAACTCGCCATCATCAAGTAAAAGCGGTCCTGTACACCCGTAGACTTATCCATCAAACTTTATCGTGAATTTGCTCGCGAACTTGCCATTCCGATCTGTTTGATAATCAATGTCTCACTTGAGCAGAGCAAATGTTCCGCGGATTGGAAGACAAGCTTCATTACTCCCATTCCCAAATATTTCAATCCCCAATCCTTTAGGGATCTCAGACCCATCACCATCACTCCCATTCATAGTCTTATTTGTGAGGATTTTGTCTTCGAGTAGGCATACTCCAAAATCTACAAATTCATTGATTCCCAATAGTTTAGTAACGTAAAAACATCCTTCACCACTCACTATCTTATTACCTTCCTTGACTTTATCTATAAAAATCTCAAGCAGCTCAAAACATCACTTGCAGTGGCGTTCATTGACTTCAGGAAAGCCTTCGACCTTGCCTGAACTACAACCTACTGCAGGACACACTGGATAAGCTACACACATGGACAGAGGTAATGCACTTCCACACCTCCAATGACGTTCTCCCCCCCTCCCATGCTGACAATTGACGGCCATCCCCTACAAGTGGTCCAGTCAACTAAGCTGCTGGGGATAACCATCGACAATAAGTTGACTTGGAAGGAGAATACCGCCAACACCGTCAAGGCAGCCTCATACAAGCTATATATGCTGCGTCGACTGAGTTCATTAGGGGCACAGGCTGAAGATCTCAAGGCCATCTACGCTTCCTTCATTTTAGCCAAATTGATGTACGCGTCACCCTCCTGAGTCTCCTCACTCACAGTCACGCAGCGGCGTCAGCTGGAGAAAGTGAAGATAAGAGCCTGTGGCACAATCCTTGACAAAGAATACACCACTTATAAGTATGCTCTCACCACACTCGGACTACCCTTGCTGACCGCTATCTTCTGAGTCTGAAGTCGTGTGCGGTCACCCTAGTTAAATACCCTCGGCACCGAAACCCGCTATCTCCACAGGTACCACGACCACGGCTACAGGTGCGGCACCACAATACCATGAAGCCGATCAGAGTACGCACCGACTGGTATAAGAAGAGCCCAATACCGATATTTGTGGACTTAATCAACAACAAAAACTACCATTGTTATACAACACAACTATTCCTTAGCTTACTGCTTTTTTTATGCTTGTAACAACATCTATTCATTGTAATAGGTAGAAGCCCCAAGGGAAGGGGGAATAGAATGTACTTGGGAAAACAGTGTAGAATATAGCATTAATGTAGAACAATGTGCCAGTATAGGACAAAATATAATTTCAGGATATAATGTCGCTAGAGGACGAAATGTCACATTAGGATATAATGTTATAGGACAAAATGTCACAATGGGATGTAATGACAGTGGAGGACAAAATATCACGATGGGAAGTAATGATAGTGGAGAACAAAATATCACGATAGGATGTAATGATAATGGAGAAAATATCACGGTAGGGTATAATGTCAGTGAAGGCCAAAATATAATTTTAGGAAGGGATACCGGACAGAATGTCAATGAAGGCCAAAATATCATGATAGGATGTAATATCGCTAGAGGACGAAATGTCACATTAGGATGTAATGTCATAGGACAAAATGTCACAATGGGATGTAATGACAGTAGTGGAGGACAAAAGATCACGATGGGAAATAATGATAGTGGAGAACAAAATATCACGATAGGATGTAATAATAATGGAGGAGAAAATATCACGGTAGGATATAATGTCAGTGAAGGACAAAATATAATTTTAGGAAGGGATACCGGACAGAATGTCAATGAAGGCCAAAATATCAAGATAGGATGTAATGACAGTGGAAGACAAAAGATCACGATGGGATGTAATTATAGTGGAGGAAAAAATATCACGGTAGGATATAATGTCACTGGACAAAATATATTTTTAGAAAGGGATGCCGGACATAATGTCACTGAACGATGGGAGGCCGGCGTGAATCACGGTGACGTAGGGGGACAAATTGTACAAAAGAGATCGGATGACCGTGATCGACCAGATGTCCGTGATGGGGGAAATGTTAATTTTGATAGGAGAAATATTAATGAGGCATTGAATGTCAATGAAGGACCAAATGATAATAATATAGAGCAAGGTATAAATAAAAAACAAAATGATAATATAAGACATGATATTGAAACTCAAAATGTGTCAAAAAGAAATAATTACGAGTTTCTTAAAACCATGTACTTTAATGCTCGTAGTATTGGGAACAAATTTCAAGAAATACAGGCGTATGTCAAAAGCGAAAATCTTGATATGATAGGAATAACTGAGACATGGTTAAATGGTACAGAGTTCGAAGCGGAATTTAATATTGCGGGATTTAAACACTTTCATCAGGATAGAAACCACAAGAAAGGTGGGGGTGTTCTGTTGTACTTTAAAAACAATGTTCATGCTTGTGTTTTAGAGAAAGTGAAACAGGATGCATATGATAGTTTGTGGGTTGAGTTAACCCAAACAAATGGACAAAAAATGAATATAGGTGTAATATATAGGCCAAAGACATTATCATTAGCAGACGACAAACTATTATTTCAAGAACTGTCTAGTTTCTGCAACCGGGATTTATTGATAATGGGTGATTTCAATTTTACTGACATTGATTGGATGACCCTTGAACATGGCCATATAGGTAATCGCTTGATTGATTTTCTTGGTGACAATTACTTAATTCAGCATGTAAAAGAGCCCACAAGATATGGAAACTTACTCGATCTATTGATCACTAGCCGCGAAAGCATGGTAAGCGATGTAGAAGTCGGTGAATCTGTTGCAAATAGCGATCACAACTTAGTCAGATTCAAACTCCTAAACAATTTTAGAATAGATACTTGTTCTTCTAAAATACCCGATTTCAGTAAAGCTCAGTTCATAGGACTACGTCAGGAGCTTCAGCTTACAGATTGGGAGGCAAAATTAAACGAAAGGCCTGTAGATCAGATGTGGGAAATATTTCAAAATACGCTCACTAAGATGATTCAAACTTACATTCCTTTTAAGGACAGACGTCCCCCAAATCAGGCTCGCCCAAAGTGGCTCGACAAAGAAACTGAAAAAGTATTGCTAAAAAGAGACAGGCTTATAAGAAATATAAGTGCTCGGGTGCATCTAATGACTATGAAAGTTATGTATCAATACAGAGAGATTTAAAAAAGACAATAAGAAAAAGAAAACGACAATACGAAATGAACATCGCTGATAAATCCAAAGAGAATCCCAAAGAATTCTATAGTTACATTAGAGATAAAAAGGTTGTTAGGAATCACATTGGTCAACTATTATCTGCTGACGGTCAACTTGAATATTCAAATGAAGGAATGTGTAATATCTTAAACAATTATTTTAGCTCGGTATTTGTAAACGAAACACCTCAAAGTGAATTCCAAACTGAAACCTGTGAAAAGTCTGGGGTAAACTTACTCACTACGGTAAATATAACAAAAGAAAAAATTAAAAGGTGTATAGACAAACTTAAAGTTAATAAAACACCAGGGCCTGACGGTTGGCATCCAAGAATCTTAAAAAAAAATGAAAAATGAGATTGTTGTTCCATTAGAAATTATTTTCAAGAAATCCATCATATCCGGAGATGTCCCAAGAGAATGGAAGCTAGCTAACGTTTCTCCTATATTCAAAAAAGGTGACAAAAAGAAACCAAATAACTATAGGCCCATAAGTTTGACTTCAATCGTAGGAAAAATAATGGAAACTATCATCAGAGATGCTATCGAACATCATTTAGAAAGTAACCGTTTGATAAATGATACCCAGCATGGTTTCAGACGGAAACGTTCTTGCGTGACTAACTTACTCGAATTCTACAACACAGTTATCTCGAATTATGATAAAAGAAACAATATAGATTTAATATATCTAGACTTTGCAAAAGCTTTTGATACCGTCCCACACGAAAGACTACTTACTAAACTAGCTTTGCATGGAATAAGTGGTAGCCTATTAGGTTGGACTAGTAATTGGTTGAATTGTCGAAAACAGAGAGTTGTTTTAAATGGAAAAACTTCTGGATGGAAAAGTGTTGCAAGTGGAGTTCCTCAGGGTTCCGTTCTTGGGCCACTTCTATTCATAGTATATATAAATGATATAGACCATGGACTAAAATCTACTGTTTCCAAATTTGCTGATGATACAAAACTGTGCGGAGTGGCAAATGATCACTCAAACCAATTACAAAGGATTACAAAGGCAAAGCATGCCGACAGGAGACCTTTCGATCCATATCTAGGTCGGATGCAAAAAAAAAGAAAAAAAAAAAGAAAAGAAAAAAATCATATTAATAATAAATTAAAACTATAACAATGTAAATAACAATTAAAATACATAAATAAATGCATTGGTATAGTTGAATAACAAACAAACAGGTAAATAGTAAATGATAATAAATTGACATATAACTAATAATAAATGAAAATCAGACAGACAAATTATAACAAAACAAAAACAAATAATATAACATAAATTATAATAATTACAGCATCTTACTTAAGTATCTATCTAAATGATTCTTAAAGCTTCGAACTGAACTACATTGCACTACCTGTGCAGGAAGTTTATTCCATTCATTAACTACACGGTTGGCAAAGTTGTTTCTACCTACTTCCAAATTGAATCTATTTCCGGACAGTTTGAGACCATTGTTTCTTGTCTGATTCTCATTCAATGTGAAAATTTGGTCACTTTTGATGTTGTCAATTCCCTTTAAAATCTTAAAGACCTGTATCAAGTCACCTCTGAGTCTACGCTTTTTTAGGGAAAACAGATTCATGTGCTTAAGTCGATTTTCGTATGATTTATTTTTGATATTTGGAATCAGTTTTGTGGCTCGCCGTTGTACTTTTTCCAGTCTGTCAATGTCTTTAATGAGATTCGGTGACCATACAGAAACAGCATATTCCAAATGTGGACGAACTAACGATTTATATAGCTT
>NC_134800.1:16424346-16429346 GCF_046742065.1 Oratosquilla oratoria
TGCAAAGTCTAGATATATTACAAAGGATTACAAAGGCGGAGCATACCGACAGGAGACCTTTTGGTCCATATCTAGGTCGGATAAGAAAAAAAAAATCCAAATGATATTAATAGATAAATAAAAAAATATATATTAATGTAATTATCAAATAAAATACATAAATAAACACATAGGCACATTCAAACAACAAACAGATAAATAGTAAATAATAATAAATTGACATATAACTAATAATAAATGAGAATCAAACAGGTAAATGATAACAAAACAAAAACAAATAAATAATATAAAATAGATATTAATCATTACAGCATCTTGCTTAGGTGTATATCTAAATGATTTTTAAAGCTTCGAACTGAACTACAATGCACTGCCTCTGCAGGAATTTTATTCCATTCATTAACTACACGGTTGGCGAAATTGTTTCTACCCACTTCCAAATTGAATCAGTTTTCGGACAGTTTGTTTCTTTTGTCATAATTCGAGATAACTGTGTTGTAGAATTCGAGTAAGTTAGTCACGCAAGAACGTTTCCGTCTGAAACAATGCTGGCTATCATTTAACAAACGGTTACTTTCTAAATGATGTTCGATAGTATCTCTGATGATAGTTTCCATTATTTTTCCTATGATTGAAGTCTAACTTATAGGTCTATAGTTATTTTTTGTCACCTTTTTTGAATATGGGAGCAACGTTAGCTAGCTTCCATTCTCTTGGGAAGTCTCCGGATATGATGGATTTCTTGAAAACAATTTCTAATTGAACAACAATCTCATTTTTCATTTCCTTTAAGATTCTTGGATGCCAACCGTTAGGCCCTGGTGTTTTATTAACTTTGAGTTTATCTATGTACCTTTTATTTTTTCTTTTGTTATATTTACCGTAGTGAGTACGTTTACCCTAGACTTTTCACAGGTTTAAGGTTGGAGTTCACTTTGAGGTGTTTCGATTACGAATACCGACCTAAAATAATTGTTTAAAATATTACACATTCCTTCAATAAATCCCGGTTGCAGAAACTAAACAGCTCTTGAAATAACAGTTTGTCGTCTGCTATTGATGTCTTTGGCCTATATATTACACCTACATTCATTTTTTGTCCACTTGTTTGGGTCAACTCAACCCACAAACGATCATATGCATTCTGTTTCACTTTCTCTAAAACACAAGCATGGTCATTGTTTTTAACGCACAACAGAACACCCCTACCTTTCTTGTGGTTTCTATCTTGATGAAAGTGTTTAAATCCCGCAATATTAAATTCAGTTTCGAACTCTGTACCATTCAACCATGTCTCGGTTATTCCTATCATATTGAGATTTTCGCTTTTGACATACGCCTGTATTTCTTAAGATTTGTTCCTAATACTACGAACATTAAAGCACATCGTTTTAAGAAACTCGTGATTATTTCTTTTTGACTCATTTTGAGTTTCAATATCATGTCTTACATTAAAATTTTGTTTTTTATTTATACCTTGCTCTATATTAATATTTGGTTCTTCATTGACATTCAATGCCTCATTAACATTTCTCCCATCAAAATTAACATTTCTCCAATCACGGACATATGGTCGCTCACGGTCTTCCGATTTTTTTTTTTTTTTTTTTTTTTTTTTTTTTTACACTTTGTTCCCCTACGTCACTGTGATTAACACCGGGCTCCCGTCGTTCATTGACATTATGTCCGGCATCCCTTCCTAAAATTATATTTTGTTCTCCAGTGACATTCTATTCTACCGTGATATTTTTTCCTCCACTATAATTACATCCCATCGTGATTTTTTTTCTTCCACTGTCATTACATCCCATCGTGATATTTTTGCCTTCATTGACATTCTGTCCGGCATCCCTTCGTAAAATCATATTTTGTCCTCCAGTGACATTAAATCCTACCGTGATATTTTATCCTTTACTATCACTACATCCCATCGTGATATTTTGTCCTCCACTATCATTACATCCCATCGTGGTATTTTGTCCTCCACTGTCATTACATCCCATCGTGACATTTTGTCCTTTGACATTACATCTTAATATAACATTTCGTCCTCTACCGACATTATATCCTAAAATTATATTTTGTCCTATACTGGCATATTGTTCTACATTAATACTATACCCTATTTCCTCTTCTCTTTGAGCTTCTACCCCAAAAAAGAAACTAGTTCATTACAAACTCCCACAATGAGGTTTGTAAGAACATCTTTGCCTCTGCGGGTAAGGTGGATCCCATCAGAAGCGTAAAGGTCATACATACATACATATACCAAGGCTTTTTCCCCCTTACAAGGGAGGTAGCCAAAAAGGGAAAGGCATAAAAACACTCCCACCCATTTCATCCCTACATACACTCCACACCCCTCCCACCCTCCCTCTCATCTGAGCACCTCCTGGATGACGGGTCATCCCTGCACCCCGCCCACCGCCCTGGGTCAGAAGCAGTGTCGCAAGACACAGCACATCCACAGCAAGGCCACTTCATTTAATCGGCGACCCCCCCTCTCCGTCCCCCCTTGCATATAAGGAGAGGACGGGGAGAAAATCCCTTCGGGCTGCGTCAAAATTTACTCACACTTACTACCCCACCCCCCTGCCCATTCCTCCTCATGCAATCACAACATCATCCATATACAACCATTCTCCACTCACCTCTATCTTCCGTCCTCTCCCGTCCTTCCTCAACAGACATTCCCCTCTTCCCCAAAGCCCCCTTCACCCCATCCATCCACCTCATCCTAGGACGTCCCCTCATCTTCACTCCCTCCACATCTGTCTTCCATACCTCTTTTACTAGTCTTTCTTCACTCATTCTTTCCATGTGTCCAAACCATCCTAATATTCTTTCATCAACCCTATCTCCCAAATCCTTTCTCACCCCTGTTCTCCTCCTCACCTCCTCATATCTCACTCTATCCAGCCTAGTAACCCCCACCATACTTCTCAGACACCTCATCTCAAACACATTCAAACTCCTTCTCTCTTCTTCTCTTATGTTCCACGTTTCTGCCCCATACAGTGCTGTTGGCACAATCACTCCTTCATACAGTCTCCTCTTCGCATCCATTCCCAACGGAATATGAGACGTACAAAGAAAAGAAAAGAGAAGTAAAGCAAAAGGTAAAGGAGGCAAAGAGGAGAGCAGATGTGAAATGGGGTAGGAGTATGACAGAAAATTTTGAAAGTAATAAAAAGATGTTTTGGAAAGAAATTAAGAGAGGAAGAGGAGGCGAATCAAGTAGAGAAGAAAAGGTAAAAGGTACAGATGGAGAGATGATAATGGAAGAGATGGCAGTAAGGGGAAGATGGGCAGAATATTTTAGGGAGTTGCTAAATGTGAAGGAGGATAGGGAAGGAAAGATAGCTGCAGTGGGAAATGCGAAGAAAATGAGAGTGATGAGTGAGGAGAATGGAGGAGAAATAAGGAAGGATGAGGTGAAGGCAGTTGTAAAGATGATGAAAGCAGGTAAGGCACCTGGTCTGGATGGATGCCATGCAGAATGTCTGAAAAAGGGAGGCTCAGTGATGGTGGACTGGTTGGTGAGGTTATTTAATGTTTGCTGGAGAGAGGGTAGAGTACCGGAGGACTGGAGAAGTGCCTGTATAGTTCCTCTTTACAAGGGGAAAGGGGACAAGTGTGAATGTAGTAGTTTCAGAGGGATTAGCCTGTTAAGTGTAGTAGGGAAGGCTTATGGGAGGATCTTAATTGAGAGGATTAGGAGAGGAACAGAAGGAGTAATTGGTGAGGAACAGTGTGGATTTAGGACAGGTAGAGGTTGTGTAGATCAGATCTTTGTGGTAAGACAGATATGTGAGAAAGCTATAGGAAAGGGGAAGGATGTTTTTTGGGCTTTTATGGATCTGGAAAAGGCTTATGATAGGGTAGACAGAAAGGCACTGTGGGAGGTTATGCAGATTTATGGGATAGGAGGAAAGCTTTTGGGAGCTGTCAAGAGTTTTTATGAGAGTAGTAGAGCTTGTGTCAGGATTAGAAATGGAGAGAGTGAGTGGTTTGAGGTAAAGGTGGGACTTCGTCAAGGATGCGTTATGTCGCCCTGGCTGTTCAACTTATACATGGATGGGGTGGTGCGAGAGGTGAATGCTAGGGTAGTGGGTCAGGGATTGGAGATGGTTAAAGAAAATGGAGAAAAGTGGGAGGTGAGCCAGCTGTTGTTTGCGGACGACACTGCGCTTGTGGCAGGGTCAGAGGAGGGATTGAGGAAGCTGGTGGCAGAGTTTGGGAGAGTATGTGATAGAAGAAAGCTAAAGATAAATGTAGGTAAAAGTAAGGTGATGAGATGTACAAGGGGTGAAAGTGGCAGTAGACTGGAAGTGAACATTAAGGGAGAGCGACTGGAGGAAGTGGATAGTTTTAGATACTTGGGTGCAAGTGTAGCAGGAAAAGGTGGAGTGAAGGTGGAGGTAGAATGTAGATTGAGAGAAGCGAGTAAATGCCTTGGTGGATTAAAGAGTGTAATGAGGAATAGACATTTGGGAATGGATGCGAAGAGGAGACTGTAAAGGTCATGACGCCTGGAAAAGAGATACCAAGGATCAAGAAAGTGGTATCCCAATTGTGTGCACACTTGCGATATCCTATCATTGATCCCTATGGCTCAACTTTTCCAACACGAGCCTGTACAGATCCTCAGGAGGATCCCACAGACTACGTGACGGCTCCCACGTTCCTTCATCTCCTGAAGGAGGACCCTGTAATTCCGAACAAGTTCCTCTGATCTCACCCAACCAGCATCGTTATTTCCCGTATGAATTATTGTAACCGTATACGTCCGTCCTTGCTCCCTGATGGACTGAGTACAATCGGCTATCCCACGGCACGATTGGCATACAAGCTTGCAACGTCGCTTAGTCTTCCGCTGCAGGATGTCGTCATACCCTCGCACCATGGAGTCCCCCACCACCAAGAACTCCTGATTTTCAGCCACTTCATCCTCCAGCAGAGCAAAACGATTGGATAGAGCCAGCTGTTGCTCCACAGGG
>NC_134800.1:16431846-16436846 GCF_046742065.1 Oratosquilla oratoria
CCCACTATTCTTTTTTTGCTTCTTCCAAATTCCATTATACTACACTTCTTAATATTGAATTCCATCTCCCACTTCCTACTCCATTCCCATACTTTATTGAGATCACTCTGTAGCAACTCAATCTTCTTCAGTGTTCACTTTTTTAAGAATTTTGCATCATCCGTAAAGAAGCTCATATAACTTTCTTTTCCTTTATCCATACCATTAATATATATAACAAACATTATTGGGGCCAGAACTGTTCCTTGTGGAACACAACTTATCACTTCATCCCAATTAGAGTGTTTGTCTCTTATCACAACTCTCATTTTTTCATGCAAGAAGTCTTCCATCCACTTCAGTAGTTTGTCCTGCATTTCTTCTGCAGTTTCTAATTTCTTAAGCAACTTCTTATGTGGCACCTTATCAAAAGCTTTTTTCAGGTCTAGAAATGCATAATCAGCCCATCCATCTCTTTCTTGTATTACATCTATTAGCTTTGAATAAAAACACAATAGAATTGTGACGCATGATCGTCTTTGTCTGAATCCAAATTGCCTTGGATTTATTACGTTTTTTCCAAATACCTTACCCTTCTACTTTTGATAATTTTCTCACAAAGTTTTGCTATCGTACATGTTATAGAGACCGGTCTATAATTAGTAGGGTCTTCTTTGTTCCCCCTTTATGTACTGGTACTATATTTGCTTTTTTCCAATCTTTTGGAACTTTTCCTTCTCTCAATGAACTGTTTATTAGGCTATGTATTTTGTCTGTTAGTTTATTCCTGCATTCTCTCAAAATCCAGTTTGCTATTTCATCTGGTCCATGCAATTTTCTGACATCGAGATTACTCAAGTGTTTCATTATTTCATTCCTTGATACTTCTATCTCTTTCATAGGGGGGACTTTCTTCTCCCATTCGATATCTCTAGGTTGCACATTCTCCCTTGTAAACACCGATTTAGAATGCTTGTTCATAATTTCTGCCATTTCTATTTCCTCTGTGTATTCAACTCCTCCTTGTCGTAATTTCTCTAATTCTTGTTTGTTTTTTCAGTTTGTTGTTTACAAATCTGTAAAATAGATTTGGTTGATCTTTACATTTTTCTTTGACATTTTTTTCATATTTTCTCTTTTATTCTCTGCATTCTTTTACATATTCATTTCTATAACTAGTATATATTTTTCATTTTTCAGGTCTTTTGTATTTTTTTCCATTTTATCCAAGCTTTATCTCTTTTGTCATCTTGTCATATCTTTTGTCATCTTGTCATCTCTTTTCTTGTCAGCTTTATCTCTTTTGTCATTATTTCTATAACTAGTATATATTTTTAATTTTTCAGGTCTTTTGTCTTTTTTCCATTTTATCCAAGCTTTATCTCTTTTATCATCTACATCTCTTGTTGTACTAGCACTTCACATATTCTTTTTCTTGTTTTTGTTTTGGGACATACTTTTCCACTCCTATATAAATTTTTGTCAAAATATTCCATTTCTCTTCTACGGTTGTTTCTTCCTTGTGTATTCTTTCCCAGTCTGCTTTTGAAAGAATTATCTTATTTTATAAAAATTTATTTTCTCATACATCACTCTTCCCTTTCTATGTTGTTCATTTTTTCATGTAATTTTCTTCATTTAGTTCCAGTTCAACCAATATGTGGTCACTTTTACTTAATTGTGTCTTATATTCAATCTTGCCCACTATTTTAGGTTCTGATGTGATTATTATGTCCAGTCTCGATGGTTCATCCTCATTTCTATACCTATCATTCTCTTGAATCCATTGCGTCATTGTATGTTCTATAATCATATCAAGTAATACATTTCCCCATAGGTCGTCTCCACCCTTTACTGTCATCACTTCCCAGCAGATTTCTTTACAATTACAGTCATCCATTATAAGTATTCTTCCTCCATCTTTCATTATCTTATTTAGTGTTATCCTTGTGTCTTCTAACATACTTTTGTGTTATCTCTCTTCCCACAAGGCCGTTTTATGAGGCACATTATCTACTACAAACTTCCTGCTCTTCCCATCCCTGCCCTCCACTTCCATCATAATCATTTCTACTCTATGCTTTCCATATGTGACATTCCTCACGTTTATATCCTTCTTAGTCAGGAACATAACTCCATCCCCTTGTGTTAACTCTCTGTTTCTAATCCAATAATTATATGCACCATATCCTACACTGTTGGGTGCTAGTGGACCTTTCAATTTTGTCTCTACAATTCCCATTATGTCCGGTTATTTTTCCTGCAGATAACCATTCAGTTCGTTCAAGCCTGTTATTCAGCCGTCTATATTTTTGTAAGACACTTTAAATTTTCTGCTACACCCATTGTGCTTTCCGTTTCCCTTCTGCTTTCCTCTGCTATGAACCATCTTCTCACTTTCATATTCACTACTCTCCAATAGAATTTCTCTTTTTCTGACTCTGTTCTTTTCTCGTTTTTTTCCCTTAGCTTCTAGTCTTTTTGTTTTCTTATCCTCTCTTTCATCTTTATTCATTTCTATTTTTATCCATATCTTATTATATTGCTCAATTTCTGCTAGTTTCCTTGTTTTTGCCCAGATATTTCTGCTCTCGTTTGTGACCTGAAATTAACCTTAATAGGCCTGGTCTTATCTGTATTGTATTTCCCGAAGCTATACATTTCTTCTATTTGTTTCTTTATTTCAGGTTTATCTCCTTTAACTACTTCTAATATATTATTTACTTTTTCCTTTTCCTCCTTTACTAATGTAGTCTTATTTAGATTATACTTCTTTTCTATCCCTAATGTAATTATACATTTTTGATCTGCTAAGTCTCTCACTATATTCTCCTTCTCCCCCATCACTTTAATAACTGTGTCTTTAGGTTGTTCTCTCATCAGCTGTTCCATTATACCTCTAAATTCAATTTCATTGTTCTCTTGTACTTTTTTCCAATCACTTACCTCTTTTGCTATGGACTCTTTATTCTCTTTATTACTGCACTTCAATTCCTCATTCTCTTCCTTTACTTCTCTTAACTGTCTTTTTAATTCTACTATTTCTTTAGTTAGGTTTTGATTCTCCTTCTTTAGTTCATCCAGCTTATCAACTCTTTGAGTCCTTGACTTTATTTTGTTAAACTTAGCTTCCCAATTTTCATTTCTTTCTTTTAGTTTCTCCTCTAAATTTACTAGTCGGGGGAGGTTGTCATTTCCTCCCTCATTAAATTCATGGAAATAACTATTATCACCTTCCACTGCGCTGCTCTTATCTATATTTATATTTTTTACATTTTTACTAATCACATCGACTGCACCATTATCGTCAGGCCGTCTTTTGTTATTACTTACCGTCTGAGTTGTTCCTGGGCATCTTCCCCTTCCTCATTTCCTTCCATTTTCCTCAGTAATTCTTCCCCTTCTTCTTTTTCTTCACTTTCCCACTACACCAAGAGCTTTCTCTATCCCTATTGATACAACACAGGTACTTCCTTGTCGTTGTGATTCTCAAAACTTGTAGAAATCACCGGAGTCCAGACTTTGCTGCGTGCTTTGTGAGTGTGTGTGTGTGTGTGTGTGTGTGTGTGTGTGTGTGTGTGTGTGTGTGTGTATGTATATATATATATGTATATATATATATATGTGTGTATATATATGTATATATATATATGTATATATATGTATATATGTATACATTTACATATAAATATATATGTATATATATGTATATGTATGTATACATGTATATATATATATGTATATATATATATATATATATCTATATGTATATATATATATATATATATATATATTAATAATACTGATGACCCACTTTCGGAGAAGAATAAGTGAAGATATAGAGATCTGTATATTTCGATCACTTACTGTGATCCTCTTCAGCAGATATGAAATACAGAGTAGAGAACAATGTGTATTTTCACTGAAACAGTGAGGTAAGCAAGAAGGGACGGAGCTCAGGTCACGTGTCCGGCACGCATTGCGTGGACCTTGGTGGCTCAGGTCACATGTCCGGCGTTGCGTGGACCTTGGAGATTTTTGTCCACCGCTAATGTAGATGGTAACATTTTATTTATAGCAAAAGAAGAAATACAATCTGGTGACCATTGACCATAGGAAATGTTACAATTTGGAAAATTGTTTATGAGGAAGGATCCTACCATTTTTCTTCTATCACTACATTTGGATTTGTAAATTATTTCAGCATCGTCCCAATTTATCCGGTGGTTTTTATTGGCGACGTGCTGAAATACCGCGGAATTTTCCTGCCCGTATTTTACAGAGCTCTTGTGCTCCTTGACCCTGGTAGTGAGGTCTCGACCCGTCTGTCCCCAATATACATCCTTCCAATCTAAACAAGGTAATTTGTAAACTCCAGTAGTTGTATTACTCTTAGATCTATGATGTATATTGACGACTTTACTGAACAAATTGTTGGGATAATTGAAGATAAAATTTACCTTTTCCTTTGGTAACAAATGAGACAAATCATTGATTGATTTATTAAAAGGTAATTTCATGCATCTATTATCCCAATTATGATTCAAGGTGGAATGGGAATCTGTTTTGTGAAAACTAATTTTGGTCTTACTAAGAGCTTTTTTGTAAAAACCACGGCGGGTATCCAAATTTGGTTAATTGATTCCTTACTGAACTTAGTTCCAATTCTAAGTATTGGGAGCTACAAATTCTCAAAGCCCGTAAGAATAGGCCTGAAGCTACACTATATTTTGTTTTGTCAGGATGGTGGCTAAAGAAGGTAGCTCCCTGTGTGTGTGTGGGCTTCCTATAAACTGTGAAGGACAAAGACTCCGGAGTCTTTGTCCTTCACAGGAAGAAAGGTGTAGACTCTTCTGATTCCTTGGCGAGAATGACGGTGTTGTCTTCTAAAAGGTTTCTTGTGATTTGTGACAACACCGTCATTCTCGCCTAGGAATTAGAAAAGTCTAGACTTTTCTTCCTTGAAGCACTTATTATACGAGACATACAACCGACTATCAACAGACAAGTGGAAGCCCCTA
>NC_134800.1:16488983-16491483 GCF_046742065.1 Oratosquilla oratoria
CTATATTTTATTCCAACAGAATCCTGTTGCAAATTTTATGGCTGTAACTATCTTAACTCCTGTTTCGCCGCTGATCTGCATGTTTATGCATATCGGTATGATTACACTTCCCTAACTGTATATATTGTATTTTAGTATACAGTATAAAAACTATATATTTGAATTCCCTTCTCTTTTGTACCACAGCTCAAAATTACATTGAATTAATCTTATAAGGTTTTTCCAATGTTTATCAAGATATGTATATGCAAACTGAATATACATACATGTATATATATATATATATATTCATATATAGACACATATATATATATACATATATATATATATATATACATATATACATATATGTATATATTATATACACCTGTCTATATATAATATATATACATATATATGTTTCTGTATATAGATATAGATTTATATATATGTATATATATATATATATACATGTATGTGTATGAATAAATATTAATCTAGGTTATATATATATATATATATATATATATTATATATATATATGCATATATATATATATATATATATATATATATATATACATATATATATATATACATATAATGGTAGTCCGTCGATTACAACGATGATAGCATTTTCTCAGGTTTTCTGGCGGGGAGGTTCGTCAACGCCTGTTATGGGTTCGGAGGTGGCTTATTAGGCCAATTCTCGAATGGCAGACGCGGGGGTAGTGGGGGCATGGGAAATGTTCATTGCTTGGAGGCTGTGATGACGTGGCTTTGTGCCTCGCTCTTGCCTTCCTGGGGCTCTCCCTGCGTTGGTCCTCAAAAAGGGTCTGGGCCTGCAGGGTGATGGAACGCCACTGATGTCTGTCCAATGCTTCGGTTTCAAGCTTATTTGGTGGAATGTTAGTATGGGTGAGGTGTGTCTTTACGCAGTCTTTAAAGCACTTGCGTCCTCTTTCTGTGTTTTTCTTGCCTTAGCTAAGTTCTCCATACCAGTTGTCTGGAGAGGCGGTGATCATCCACTCGAATGACATGTCCCACCCATCGGAGCTGACTTTTGAGGATCATAGCCTTGATGCTGGTCATCTCTGCATGGTCAAGCACTTCCAGGTTTGTGACTCGGTTTTGCCATTTGATATTTAGAATGGATCTTAAGCTGCGCATGTGAAAGCGCTCTAGCTGTTTCAGGTGTTGTCTATACAGGGTCCATGACTCACAGCCATAAAGAAGGCTGGTAAGGACCACAGCCCTGTACACTTTCAATTTGGTAGAAAGTCTGACGTTTCGCTGGTTCATGACTCGTGTTCTGAGTCGGCCAAGTGCTTGGCTGACTTTGTAAATTCTGGCGCTGATTTCTTTGTCCAGGCTGCCGTCATTGCTAAGGATGCTGCCGAGATATTTGAACTCCTTCGCTTTTTTAAGTTGAGTTCACTCGATGGAAATGGACGAAGGCTGGGAGGTAGAGGTGGGTGCTGGTTGGAAAACCACCTCTGTCTTTCCAAGGTCAAAGAGGCGGGCAGCCTCAGCAAACTTATCGACGATTAGCTGTAGGTCAGATTCCTTGTGGGCCATGAAGGCACAGTCATCAGCAAAAAGTGCCCCAAGAATGAGTTTCTCAGTGGTCTTAGTCTTTGCTTTCAGTCGACGAAGATTGAACACAGAACCTTCAGATCTGAATCGTAGATATACCCCAAGGTCCAGGTCCCTCAAAGCATGGTTGAGCACACAGGTGAAGAACAGACTAAAGAGGATCGGGACCAGGACGCATCGCTGTTTGACGCCATTGCTGATGTTGAAGGGCTCCGACACCTCTCCGCCTGACAGCATCTGCCCGGTCATGTCGTCATGGAATTGTCTAATAAGAGTGACAAATTTGTCTGGGCATCCGAGCTTGGACAGAATTACCCAGAGGGACTCCCTGTTCACTTTGTCGAATGCCTTGGTGTGGTCAATAAAGACTGCGTACAGGTCCATATTTCATTCAATGCATTTCTCTTGCACTTGGCGCATAGCAAAGATCATGTCAGCCGCACTGCGGTTTGGTCGAAATCCGCATTGTGCTTCTGGCAGGTTGTCTTCAGAGACATGGATAATGAGACGGTTCATCATGACTCTTGCTGCCCTTGTTCTTGAAGAGAAAGATGAAGGTGGCATTTCTGAGTTCTTTGGGTATCTCTTCACCTTCCCAGATGTTGGTGAGGAGGGAGAAGATGCATTCCAGGGCAACGGGTCCACCTGACTTGAAGATTTCAGCTGGGATCCCATCTATGCCAGGGGCCTTGCCTGAGTTGGTCTGGCTGATGGCCTTCATAACTTCTTCCATTGTAGGTGGAAGGTCGAGGCAGTGGACTGTGGGTTTTTGGGTAATGAGGTCGAGGGCATGAGATTCTACTGTTGATGGCCGCCTAAGCAGAATGCAGAAATGCTCCCTCCATCGCGCGTTGATGCTTCTCTTCTCTTTCAGCAGGGTGGAGCCGTCTGCTGTCAAGAGCGGAGCGGTACACAGCTTCATGGGT
>NC_134800.1:16503983-16506483 GCF_046742065.1 Oratosquilla oratoria
CTGAAACTAATTTTCCAAATCTAAAATTATTTCATTTGCAAATGAGGAAGGATATTTAACTTTACTTTCTGCATGAAATTTTTTACATGGAAAATGAGCAAAATTCTTAACTTTCACCTGGCCTTCAAGTAGCGCAAGTTTTGCTTTGAATGCCTTGACATGAACAAAGTAGTCACTGATCAAATTTGTTTTGTCTTGCAACCTCAGATTCAACTGATTTATATGACCTGTCATATCTGCGAAAAAGGCCAATTTCCAAATCCATTCCTATTGTGATAATAATGGCTGAGGTTTATTTTTCTTTGTGAGAAATAAATAAATCTCTAATCTGAGCTCAGAGAAATGCAGCAAAACCTTTCCACAACTAAGCCATCTAACTGCTGTATAATAAGGCAAGTCAACAAACTCAGTATCAATTTCTTTCAAGAAATTACGTAACTGGCGATGGTTGAGTGCATGAGATCTAATGAAATTAACCACAGAAACAACAGGTATCATGACACAAGATTTATCAACATATTTTAGGCACAATGTTTGTTGATGGATAAGGCAATGCAGAAAAATGGGTTTTGAGAATCCTCCAGCCTCACAAGCTGTTGTAATTTGTCCAACCAAAACCTTCTTTGTCCCAGACATATTCTTTCCTCCATCAATTGTCACACACTGCACTTGTTTCCATTCCAGGTTATATTCTGTCAACACCACGAATGAATACTAAGAGCTGAGAAGTATCACACACATCAGTTGATTCATCCAACGCAAGAGAATACCAACAAAATATTTTTTCTTTTTCCTTTATTTGCCGAATTATGTCGCCTCCTAAATCTTCAATTCTACGAGCAACAGTATTTGACCCAAGACTTATCATTTTGAAGAGGTTTACTTTTTCTGGACATAAGTCTCCCGCTACTTCCACTGTAGACTCTTTTATGATCTTACCATCAGTGAAAGGTTTTCCTTTTTTGGCTAACACATAGGCAACTTTGTAACTGGCTCTAGTTGAAGTTTCATTTTCAGATTTTTTCTTACTGAAAAAAGCTTGTTGAGAATGCAGACTGTGCTGAAATGATTCAATTTTTTTGATGCGTTCTGCTCCTGTGATGTGAGAATAGCTTGAGCCATATTTAGATTCATAGTGCCGACGAATATTGTATTCCTTCAGAACAGCAACACTGTCTTAACATATGAGGCATAAAGCTTTATCATTTGCTTTCACAAAAAAAGTACATTATATTCCATTCGTCATTGAACTGACGACACTTACTGTCCACTTTTTTTTCTCTCTCTCTCTTTTCCATATCTGTAAACATAAGGATACTTTAGGAATTTAAACAGGTACAGAAAATTAATTGGCTTTATTAAAGTTCGAATTTACCGCGATTGTGTGTGTTACTATGTCAAAAGCTTTTTGTAGAGCTATAAAAGCACAAACAGCCCATTCGTCACTTTCCTGTATTATATCTAGTAGTTTTGAGAAAAAAACAGACCAAACTTGTATCACAAGATCTTCCCTGTCTAAATCCAAATTATCTCGGATTTTGTATATTGTTCTCCTCCTGATGTTTTATCCATCTATTTTCTATTACTTTTTCACAAATTTTGGCTACCGTGCTTGTAAGAAAAACCGGTCTGTAATTTCTTGGGTCTTCCTTGTTTCCTCCTTTATATACTGGTACGATATCGGTATTTTTCTAATCTTCTGGTATGTTACCTATGAGCGCGCGAATTTCCATTATCTTGAAAAGCACCGTAGCATTCCATGGTTAATAAGCCAACTTACGAAATTAAGCCAAGACGATCTCATGTTTAGATTCATAGTCCCTACGAATAATGTACTCCTTCATAACAGCAGCATTGTCTCTACATATGAGACATTAAGCTTAATCATTATGCTTTCACGAAAAAGTACTTTATTTTCCATTTGTCACTGAACTGACGACACTCACTGTCCAATTTTCTTTTTTTCTCCTTTCCATATCTCAAAACATAAGGGTATTTTAGGGATTTAAAGGTACTGACTTGTCAACTGGTTATTAAAATTAAAGTTTGAGCTACCTCCAATGTGCTTAACCATGGAATGTTATCTATGAGCGCGCGAATTTGCACTTCCTTGAAAACCACCATAGTATTCCACGGTTAATAGGCCTACATACAAAATTAGGCTACGTCGATCTTGTGTTTACTCGAAAATAAACTAGTCGAGGTGAAGTAATTATGTTTTTTTTTTTTTTTTTGTATCTACTTGAACATTTCAGTTACTCAAAATTTTAAGTCTTAAACTTTGGAGTAACTGAAATGTTCAATATATATATTATGATAGCCCAGTTTCTTAATCTTTAAGAAACTGGGCTATCATAATATAGATATAATAAGTTCATGAATAGTACTAGTATTTGTGCGTCACGCTGTCGAGAGAGAGGGAAACTGACTCGGGCTGAGCGCCACCAGTAAGTAGCCTCAGCTTTGAATTCAGCGATGCCAGTCATGCGATAATTATCTT
>NC_134800.1:16523983-16536483 GCF_046742065.1 Oratosquilla oratoria
ACAGCTAATCGTCGATAAGTTTGCTGAGGCTGCCCGCCTCTTTTACCTTGGAAAGACAGAGGCGCTTTTCCAACCAGCATCCACCTCTACCTCCCAGCCTCCGTCCATTTCCATCGAGTGAACTCAACAGAAAAATGCGAAGGAGTTCAAATATCTCGGCAGCATCCTTAGCAATGACGGCAGCCTGGACAAAGAAATCAGCGCCAGAATTTACAAAGTCAGCCAAGCACTTGGCCGACTCAGAACACGAGTCATGAACCAGCGAAACGTCAGACTTTCTACCAAATTGAAAGTGTACAGGGCTGTGGTCCTTACCAGCCTTCTTTATGGCTGTGAGTCATGGACCCTGTATAGACAACACCTGAAACAGCTAGAGCGCTTTCACATGCGCAGCTTAAGATCCATTCTAAATATCAAATGGCAAAACCGAGTCACAAACCTGGAAGTGCTTGACCATGCAGAGATGACCAGCATCAAGGCTATGATCCTCAAAAGTCAGCTCCGATGGGTGGGACATGTCATTCGAGTGGATGATCACCGCCTCTCCAGACAACTGGTATGGAGAACTTAGCTAAGGCAAGAAAAACACAGAAAGAGGACGCAAGTGCTTTAAAGACTGCGTAAAGACACACCTCACCCATACTAACATTCCACCAAATAAGCTTGAAACCGAAGCATTGGACAGACATCAGTGGCGTTCCATCACCCTGCAGGCCCAGACCCTTTTTGAGGACCAACGCAGGGAGAGCCCCAGGAAGGCAAGAGCGAGGCGCAAAGCCACGTCATCACAGCCTCCAAGCAATGAACATTTCCCCTGCCCCCACTACCCCCGCGTCTGCCATTCGAGAATTGGCTTAATAAGCCACCTCCAAACCCATAACAGGCGTTGACGAACCTCCCCGCCAGAAAACCTGAGAAAATGCTATCATCGTTGTCATCGATGGACTACCATTATATGTATATATATATATGTATATATATATGTATATATATATATATATATATATATATATGCATATATATATATATATATATTTACCTAGATTAATATTTATTCATACACATACATGTATATATATATGTATATACATATATATAAATCTATATCTATATACATAAACATATATATGTATATATATTATATATATACATGTGTATATAATATATACATATATGTATATATGTATATATATATATATGTATATATATATGTGTATATATATATATATATATATATATTCAGCTTGCATATACATATCTTAATGAACATTGGAAAAACATATAAGATTAATTCAATGTAAATTTAAGCTGTGGTAGGAAAGAGAAGGGAATCTAATTCTATAGATTTTGCACTATATACTGAAATAAGATATATACAGTTAGGGATATGTAATCATATCGATATGCATAAACATGCAGATCCACGGTGAAACAGGAGTTAAGATAGTTAGAGGCATAAAATATCCAACAGGAGTCTGTTGGAAAAAAAAATGTAGTGATGTAAGTGGACAATGATATGAAGCTTATGAATTTGACCTTGCAGCTGTTTCGCCATAGCTATATCTGTTAAGAAGACCGAGTTGCCAGCGACAGCATTTGTAACAGTTTCTTCATTGAAATGGTCGCGTTTCTAGGTATTTATTTTATGAGGAAATATAGGAGATATATATGTGACATTTTTTTCAATTACTTTATTCGGTCCAACAAATTCCTCAAAAGAAGACGGGTTCAGAACTCGTGACATGGCGGAAGGTGGAATCCTGGTCAAGCACACAATATATTGGAGCATCCGTTGACTGCGAGTTCATAGGGCCGTGCGACCACAGAACACAAGTATCGACATCAGCAGAGGCAGCGCCATCTGACAGCTGCTCTGTACACACGAAGAGAAGATGCACGCAAAGACAGGCGAGCTTCAGCTGTTAGCGGTGTTGGTCTGTATTTCAACTGCCGTAGTTCATTGTGGCGGTCAGAAGCTATCGACGGCCTCCGTCTCTTCCTTTCTGGAGTTGGCGGGGTTTGCTCCCTCGTGCGTCAGTCGCGCCCTGGCACAGTGCCACGAGGACAGCAACCCGCAGGCACTGCAGGAGTCGCCCTTGTTTGCATTAGCCATTCGCAACATGACGCTGGACATCCAGCAGCTCTCCATCTCGGTCCAGGAACTGCAAAGCACAGCAGAAGCACTGCCTTTGCAAGTATTGCTTCACGCCCTCCAAAACCTCACCATGTCCCCACCCCAAGCCGTAACGCCCAAGACGGAGTCATCCCGTCCTCGTCACTGCCTCGACCTAAAAGAGGCAGGGGACTCCGGTCGTGGTGTCAGAAGGATATATCCTTTCCCCTGCTGTCCCAACTGGGTCCAGCAAGTCTTTTGTGACCAGGAGACAGATGATGGAGGATGGACCGTGATTCAAAGACGCGACGACCTTCCTCCTCACCAGGACTTTTATCGTACCTGGATTGAGTACGAGAAAGGATTCGGGGACTTGGAGGGTGAGCACTGGCTCGGCCTCGAAAACATTCACCACCTGACATCGCACAGCCTCCAGGAGCTCCGCATCGACCTGTCCGACTTTGAGAACGCCACACGTTGGGCCAAGTACGGTTTCTTCCACGTCCGGGACCCGGACTCTAAATACGTCATGAACTGCGGAAGGTAACAGACTTATGATGAAAAGTTTAGTATTAGTAAGAATAAAGCCTTGGTGCAATGGACTCATTATTCTTTTTCTTTGTATATAACCTCTGTTTCCATCCTCTTTCAATTTTTCTTATTACAGATACACTGGTGATGCTGGAGACAGTTTATCAAGTCATTCTGGAAATAAGTTTACGACTCATGATAACGACAATGACTTGTCTGAAGGGAATTGTGCCAGCAGGTATGACACCTTTAACAAACACATACAGCACGTACACACACACGCACAAGCACACACACACACACACACACACACACACACACACACACACACACACACACACACACACACACACACACACACACACACGTTGACACACACACACACACACACACACACACACACACACACACACACACACACGCTGACACATGCACACACACACACACACACACACACACACACACACACACACACACACACACACACACACACACACACACACACACACACACACACACACACACACACACACACTCACACGCACAAGCACACACACACACACACACACACACACACACACACACACACACACACACACACACACACACACACACACACACACACACACACACACACACACACACACACACACACACACACACACACATACACATACACACATATACACATACAATCATATGCCTATGCATTTATTCACATCTTATTTGTTGTGGTTGTTTTCTAAGATTCTTGCTTTTTTTTTATAGCCATACAAAGTCACTGATGTTCACGTGACAACATGTACATGTAAACCTGACTCTATCCTGAGGAAAAAATCTATATTTTGATTAGCACCTACTCCTTTTAGTTTTAAGGGCGCATGGTGGTATAACGAATGCCATGCTTCAAACCTGAACGGCAAGTACCTGAAGGGGCCGACTGAGTCTTACGCAGACGGAGTGGCGTGGT
Organism: Oratosquilla oratoria; assembly: GCF_046742065.1. Taxonomy (NCBI): domain Eukaryota; kingdom Metazoa; phylum Arthropoda; class Malacostraca; order Stomatopoda; family Squillidae; genus Oratosquilla; species Oratosquilla oratoria. The sequence goes on from NC_134800.1 coordinate 16,527,598, forward strand.
TTTCTTGGAGGGGACATCACTACTCCCTGCGCAGCGTGGAAATGAAAATTAGGCCCTGTGCGTCGCTGAAGCCATGATGTCCCGCATGAAGAAACGGAATAGGTCACATGATCAAAAAATGTCTGTATTGTTCCGTGATGTGTTCTCTGTGAAAAGATCGAGAGAAGTGTCCGACAGATAACTTGAAAATAATCAATTAATCACTGAGAAATAAACTCTTGATGTGATTCCTGCTGCCGAGTTGGTTTTACTTTCCTTGTGATGAATGTCAATAGTTTACTGTTCAGATTCTTTCTGTGATTTCAGAGAAGTATCTACATCTTCGTTGGGACAGTTGTGTCAAGTATAGTTAATCCTTGCTCGGATGTAGGAAGATATAGGCAAGTAACCATGGAGATCAAATAACCAATTTGTCCCGTTTTCCCTTGTAAAGTGGAAATATACAGGCACTCCTCCAGTCCTTTGACACTCTACCCTCATTTAAACAAACATTAAACAACCTCACCGACCAGTCCATCATCACTGTACCTCCCTGTTTTAGAAACTCCACATGACACATACCTAACCCAGGTGCCTTAGCTGCTCTCATCATTTTGATAATTGCTTTCACCTCATATATTCTTATTTCTCCTCCAATTTCCTCATTCTCACTCAATCAGTTTATTTTAAGCACCTCCCTACCCACTGTCCTTTTCCTCTTTCTCCATTTATCTTCCACTCTCAACTTACCTTCCACCAAAAAATTATCTGATATTCCCCCACTCTCTCTCCTAAGGACATGTACACCCAAAATTCTTCCTACTATTCTCCTGGTTACTAATATATACTCCATTAAAGCCATATCAACCATCCCTCTAATCCACCACCCTCTCCCATCTGCACTTACGCTTGACTTTCTTCCTTAACACTATGTTTGCTATCATCAACTCCCTAGACAAATCACCACCTGGCACTCCACACTTCTCAACCATTCTGTCTATTGATTCGTATTCTGCCGTAACATTGAGATATTCCAATATCACTACATTGACATTTATTACTAAATCCTCCATGCACTTATTTCAATCTATCCAAAAAGCCTTCCTTTCCTCTATATTCTTCTCACTCCCAGGCCGATATTCACTCATATAGACCCATATCTCTCTTCCCAGTTTCACCTTCATCCACATTAACCTTGAAAAATTCTCCTTCCACTCAACCACACGCTTACTTGTCTCTTCACCCAGTAATATAGCCACCCTTTCTTTCCCTCGCCCTCTCTTCACTCTTGATACCCTTCCAAACTCAAACTCACCCCTCCCTTTCAACTTAGTTTCACACAGTACAAACACATTCATCTTTCTTTCCACACAAATATTGCCCAACTCTTCCCTTTTACTTTCATCTGTACCACATTCACGCACATTAAAAACCCAAACCTAAGGGTTCTGGTTGTAAAACTCCTCCCAGACCCTCATATGCCTTTGATTTTTAGGAAGGTCGCCTATGGGGCTACAAGAAGCAGAATGACGAGGCCTGTCCCCATCCCGCTTTTTGACACCTTTTACACTTAGTGGCATTCCTCCCCCTATATATGTATATATATATATATATATATATATATATATACTGTATATATATATATATATATATATATATATATATAAACACGTACATATATATACAAATATATATATACAAATATATATGTGTGTGTGTGTGTGTGTATACACAAATATATGTATATATGTGTAAATAAGTACATTCGCACACACACACACACACACACACACACACACACACACACACACACACACACACACACACACACACACACACACACACACACACACACACACACACACACACACACACACACACACACACACACACACACATATGTATATATATATATATATATATATATATATATATATATATATATATATATATATATGTGTGTGTGTGTGTGTGTGTGTGTGTGTGTGTGTGTGTGTGTGTGTGTGTGTGTGTGTGTGTGTGTGTGTGTGTGTGTGTGTGTGTGTCTTTTGTTTAGACATTTGGAGAGTTTATTTCAATATATATATATATATATATATATAAATATACATAAATATATGTATATATATATATATATACAATTATACTGTATATGTATTATAATGTATATATATCTAGATAGTGGGTAGATGGATAAATGGCCGTGCCTAATAAGATGTTTAGAATTCCACTCCTCTCCTGCTTAGTGGGTAGATGCACATCCGCAGTCTTTTTTACCACTCGCTCCCTTGTTTGTTCTAAAACACAACTTTTTACTCACTTTATGAATTCACTTATATATGACATTCTGTCATTTCAAGTCATTTCATCTTATTTTCCCTTCTCGAGAAAAAATGCTTCTATCTCTTTGCATATACGAATTTTGATTAAGGTTGGCGAAAAAGATATATGAATTATTAAAAGTAACTTTAACCGACGAAATTAAAGAGAAGGAACACCAAAGACCATAGCTTATATTTTGTACATTGTTACAAAGTATACATTTTTAGAGAAGCACAGGCATACCGAATTACATAAAAGAGCAGATTCACGGAAAAATATATTTGAACAAAGTTATTGGCACTAAATTCTCATTAATGAGTCAGGAAAACACTGTGGTGATATGAGTGAGCAATGAAAAAGAAATAATGAATTCGACCTTGTGGCTATCTCGCCTTAGTCATGCCTGTTAAGAGGACCGAGAGTAATAAACGACAGAAATTGCAATACTTTTTTCAATTGAAATGTTGGCTATTTTAGGTATTTGTTTTATAACAAAATATAGGAGGTATAGATGTGAAAAAAGATCGGTTAAGTTACTCGCTCCAACAAATGATACGGTGTTCCAAACTCGTGACATGGTGAAAGGTGGAATCCTGGTCAAACACACAATACATTGAAGCGTCCGTTGACAGGGAGTTCATAGGGCCGTGGGACAACAGAGCACCTACATGATATCTGCAAAGGCAGCGCCATTTTACAGATTCTCCTTATACACGAAAACAAGATGCACGCAAAGACAGTCGAGCTCCAGCTGTTAGTGGTCTTGTTCTATATTTCGATCACCGTTGTTCCTTGTGGCGGGCACAAGCTATCGACGGACTCTGTCTCTTCGCTTCTGGAGTTGGCGGGTTTCGGACCTTCATGCATCAGTCGCGTCCTGGCACAGTGCTATGAGGACAGCAACCCGCAGGCACTGCAGCAGTCGTCCTTGTTTGCACTGGCTATTCACAACATGACGCTGGACATCCAGCAGCTATCAACCTCGGTCCAAGAACTACAGAACACAGCAGAGTCACTGCCCTTGTAAGCGCTGCTCCACACACTACAAAACCTCACCCAGTTCCCATCTAAATCCCTGACCCCAAAGACGGAATCTTCCCTTCCTCGACATTGCCTCGACCTGAAGAGGCAGGGGACTCCGGCCGTGGTGTTAATAGGATCTAACATTTCCCCTGCTTTCCTTACTGAGTCCTCCAAGTCTTTTGTGACCAGGAGACAGACGGTGGAGGATGGACCGTGGTTCAAAGACGCGACGATCTTCCTCCTTATGAGGATTTTTATCGTACCTGGATAGAGTATGAGAAGGGCTTCAGGGATCTAGAGGGTGAGCATTGGCTCGGTCTCGAAAACATTCACCACCTGACGTCGCACAGCCTCCAGGAGCTCCGCATCGACCTGGCCGACTTCGACAACGCCACTCGTTGGGCCAAGTACGGTTTCTTCCACGTCAAGAACACGGAATCCGGATACGTCATGAACTGTGGAAGGTAATGCACCGTGATGATAAAAGGAAAGCTTATTATTGCTGAGACTAAGGCCTTCGAGCAATGCAATAAATGTTGTCTTTTTTCATATAACCTTTCTCTTCCTCCTCTCTCCCCTCTCTTGCAACAGATACACTGGAGATGCTGGGGACAGTTTCTCATATCAGTGTGGTATCAGGTTTTCGACCCACGATAATGATAACGACGAATACCTAAAAAACTGTGCTATCATGTAAGATACCTCCAAACACATACATATATGCACACACATAAATATAAATTTCAGTCCTTTCCTATACCAAATCACACCCACGGAAATCTCTTCCAAGCAAGCTCTTATTATGTAGCGTAAAATTGTATCGCCTTCATGAACTGCTTCCGCGATATTTACTTATTCATATTTTGTACCTTTATTTATGTGCGTATTCTTACATGTTTATGTAACTTGAATGAATATACTTTTTTGAGGTTATGTTCGTGGAATACTACATTGTTATATTATTCCATATTCATATCATTGTTATTGTTGTAGCATGATACCGACATTAAATCATTGCTCCATCCTGAGTATATGCATTTTGATAACCATTCCCTTCCTTTAGCTATAAGGGAGCGTGGTGGTACAAGAGCTGCCACTGGTCAAACCTCAACGGCAAGTACCTGAAGGGACCCATCGAGTCGGATTCAGATGGTGTGTCATGGCATGATTTTAGAGGACAGCGCTACTCTCTCCGCAAGGTGGAAATGGAAATCAGGCCCTCTGCGTCGATGGGGACCTAAAGTCCTGCATGAAGAATTGGAACAGGAACCATTATCAAAAATACTTCCAAACGTCATTGGTGTACTCCCTTTAATTTTTTTTTTTTTTTTTTTTTTTTTTTTAGAGTTCTGGTTACATTTGGAAATGATAGTGTTTACACTAAAAAGGAAAATGTTCTGCGGTATTCTTTTTTTTATTATTATTATTGTGATGCCTGTAAAGGATTTGTTGTCTGCATATTTTTTGTGTTTGTAAATGATGCATTATTAAAATTTTACAAAATTATCTGTGTTTCAATACATCATTAGTTTAAGAAAAATTGAAACATATCTTTCCATTCTGTAATCTTGTGGAGCGCCAATTTAAGTTTCAACAAGGGTTCCTTGCATCTCATGTTCATCGCAAGAAAGCGCTTGAATCTTTGCATAGTGGGGTGTTTGGAGATCTTTCGAAGATCTGTGGAATTCCCATGAGAATTACTGACATGATGTTTAGCTTATACTATTGGAACAGAGCGAGCTTTAAGGTATAGAGGAGACGAGTCCACCTTCTTCCCTCTTAATCCAGAACTAAGACAAGGAAGTGTCCTCACCCCAACACATATTAACACTTGGCATTGGAGAAAGTTGTCAATAAGTATCGTTGCGGACCATCTGTTGACAACACTAAGGTCACTGACATTTTGTGTTTATTAATTATGCTTTCCTTCTTTTGGAGTCATCTGAGGCCCTGGTTGTAGCCCTTGAAGCACCCCACAGGGAGGCTAAGCCGCTTAGCATGTAGGTCTCCTTAACCAAGACCTAGGTCAAGGAATTTGGAGTTTAGTAGATGACAAAGTTCAGTCTGTCCATGGATGTCGCAAGGACACCAAGGCCTTGTAGTTTTATATGTCTTAGTAGTATAACAAGATGGATAATGTCAAAAAGTAATTCCAAAGGTTGACATTTCCTGTGGTATTATAAGCATACTCAACTAGAATATATGGTGTTGTTCATCATCATACAGGTAAAGTAAGATCTAAACCTCAAATCATTTGTGCTTCTTGTCCTATTTGAGCCCAAGACATGGACATTGGATGCTGACTTGAAGATGCGTCTGGATTACCAAGTACATACATACATATACCAAGGCTTTTCCCCCTTACTAGGGAGGTAGCCAAAAAGGAAAAGGCATAAAATCATTCCCACCCTTTTCATCCCCGAAAACACTCCACACCCCTCCACCCTCCCTCTCATCTTAGCACCTCCTGGATGACGGGTCATCCCTGCACCTTGTCCACTGCCCTGGGTAAGAAGCAGTGTCGCAAGACATAGCATATCCACAGCAAGGCCGCTTCATTAAATCGGCGACCCCCTCTCTCCGTCCCCCCATATAAAGGAGAAGACGGGGAGAAATCCCTTCTGCCGTCTTGGGTATTGGCTGCTTGCTATTGCGGCAAAGTAGTATGTAGTCGATACTTTAGGGTCTATATGGGGCGCCCCTACGGATCAGAGCCACACATCATTTTGTCTATGATAGAGAAAAACTCTGTTCATAGAGAAATGATGACGCTTTTATACTACGACTGTCCCTCCGTTATGCTGTCCCCCAACCCCTTGTTGCGGTCCTGTACCACTTCTCTGAGTATTCTTTTTCTGTGGTGGGGAATCCCCTGTGGTGGGGGAAAAGAATGCTGCCACCGAGTGTTCCCACTTGGATCGTAAGAGGCGAGAAGAAAGGGACGGGGATTGGGACCAGGCATCCTTCTCCTTGTAGCCCCACGGGGCACATTTCCTAAAAATAAAGGCAGAGGATTACCAAGTGCTTTCGGATAATCATGGAATATCGCATGAATGATTATGTATCAAATTATACACTGTACTGTGAGACTCAGTCTAGGCCTGTCAACAGCATAATTCGTACACGTCAACTCCGGCATTAAGGATATGTGATACGTTTCCTTGATGCTGATCCCAGTTACAATTTTTTCTCCACAAGAGATAGACCGCTATGGAAGAGAAAACCGACAGAATACACGGTTGAGACAAGTCGACCAAACCCGTTGAGTTATTTGAAATGGGGAGGGTCGCTGCATGGGAGCTTGACTGGAGAGACTAAGGGGACTAGCAAGGGAGTGTAAGTGTAAGTGATGCTAAGGCTATTAAAAGAGTGAAAATTTTATTGTAAATTGTTACAGGCACATAGAGATGATATAAATAAATAAAACCAGAAATGGAAAGGTAGAGTTGATGAAAAAAAAATGTACTGGGCAAAAGTATATAAAGTCTTTTACTAAATTATAGAATTGGAAATGATGCAATTACAAATATGGAAAGGAAAAAAGAAAATTAGACCTTTCGTATTTAGAGGCTGTCACAAGACACATTACATTGACAACATAAGATTGACAACCAGTTATACAGCGGTGACAATATACATATATATATATATATATATATATATGTATATAAGTGTGTGTATAATACGTACATATATATATATGTACACACATACATATATGTATATACATATTCATATATATATACATACATATATATATATGAACATATATACATACATATATATATACATATATACATATATATATATATATATATATATATATATATATATATATATATATATATATATTATCATGGGTTGCTTGCTTGGTTTGGCCTGAGTTAACGTAATGAGAGGAACTTTAGTCGAATCTAGGGGTAAGTCGAGTTCCAGTTGGGAAGCAAGCCCACAACGATAACGTGGAACGTACAGGTAATTTAGGTAGATAAAAATACTTTCCAAGGAAAAGCTCTATTTGAGACTGAATGTAAGTAAGAATTATAAAGATTATGGTTGAGGTAAGATAGACGACTGCACGAAACTCAATTAACTATATTTACACATAAAGAAAAAAAAAAGTTTTACTGATTAACATTTACGAACATACACTCACAGTATTCTGAGGAATAACATCAATAAATACATACAAGAGAAATAGCATAAGTTCAATACATAGAAAAAGCACACAAAATAAAGATATATAAGTCCAAGAATGATTAATACTATACTTGCGAACAGAACAGCAAGGCACCAATTGACAGCGAGAAATGCACGAGGCCTATGGGTGTGTGTGAGAGAGACGGTGGACAGCCGGGGATGCTTTTTTTATAACCGAGGAAGGCGGGCCAATTGTTTCATGGCAAGGTTCGAACTCATACGTTGATACAACGTATGCTGCCCACGAGTCATATTCAAAGCCGTAAGCAGTAGGCGGGCGATTTGAAAATGGTTTGATTCACGGTTGGCTATAACAATATATATATATACATATATATATATACATATATGTGTGTGTGTGTGTATACATATATATATATATATATATTTATATATATGTGTGTGTGTGTGTATGTATGTATGTATTGGAAGTAGGCCATTGATAATGCATGCGTTGATAAAGTCTACAGCTGCAATACCAGTATTCCAATGTGAATTCGTCTGGATGTAGATCTCGTAGTAGGGTACTGATATCCATGTTATATTTTCCTCTAGATGTCTTTCGGCCTTAACTGGCCATCTATTTTAGGGCTTTTTCGTCATCCTTGTAGGCTGAAGACATAGTACTACTGTAGAAAAGTTTTATGTTTGGTGTAGCTGGTTGTACTATGTCTTCAGCCTATAAGGATGACGAAAAAGCCCTCAAAATATATAATTTATAAGAAGGTCAAACCCACCGACTCGGCTTTAAAAATCAACCTCGTCATTTATTACAAGACAAGAAAGCCATCCAGCTTAGTCGTAAAAAACAGCTGCCTCACTAAGATAAGTAAAATGCAAGAGGTGAACGTCGTGTACCAACACACATGTTCCAGTGGTGACTGCAGACACCTAAATTCTCGGTACATCGGCGTCACCACTACAACACTGTCAAAGAGGATTTCAGCACCTCTGCAGGACGGCGCCATAAGAAGACATTACTTGTATGAGCATGGGCTCGCACAATGAAAAAAGCGGTGCTTATTTACAATCAAAAACCCGCTATCAATATCCAGCAGCAGCCTGAAACATCGCTACCAACCAGAAGACAGCGAGCGCTTCCCGTGCACTGATTGGTGGGCGGACGTTTCAGCTCTCCGCCCCAACACTGATATATATCAGCAGCATGCCAAATAAGTCCTTCTCCGTCAACCATTCGGTCAGTTAACACCTGAAGATGACCAGTTGAGGCCAAAAGACGTCTACAGGAAAATATGATATTGACCTCTTTACCCTACTAAGAGGTTTACATCCGGACGACCGTACATTGGTGCGCAACATAGAAAAGAAATTCTACAGAAAATAGTGCTATTGCAGCTGTAT
>NC_134800.1:16543983-16551483 GCF_046742065.1 Oratosquilla oratoria
CTGACACAAGCTCTACTACTCTCATAAAAACTCTTGACAGCTCCCAAAAGCTTTCCTCCTATCCCGTATATCCGCATAACCTCCCACAGTGTTTTTCTGTCTACCCTATCATAAGCCTTTTCCAGATCCATGAAAGCCCAAAAAACATCCTTCCCCTTTCCTATAGCTTTCTCATATATCTGTCTTACCACAAAGATCTGATCTACACAACCTCTACCTATCCTAAACCCACACTGTTCCTCACCAATTACTCCCTCTGTTCCTCTCCTAATCCTCTCAATCAAGATCCTCACATAAGCCTTCCCAACTACACCTAACAAGCTAATTCCTCTGAAACTACAACATTCACACTTGTCCCCCTTTCCCTTGTAAAGTGGAACTATACAAACACTCCTCCAGTCCTCCGGCACTCTACCTTCTCTCCAACAAACATTAAATAACCTCATCAACTAGTCCACCATCACTATACCTCCTTTTTTAAGACATTCTGCATAGCATCCATCCAGTCCAGGTGCCTTATCTGCTTTCATCATCTTAACTGCTGCCTTCACTTCATCCTTGCTTATTTCTCCTCCATTTTCCTCACTCATCACTCTCATTTTCTTAGCATTTCCCACTGCAGCTATCTTTCCCTCCCTATCCTCCTTCACATTAAGCAACTCCCTATAATATTCTGCCCATCTTCCCCTTACAGCCTTCTCCTCCATTATCATCTCTCCATCTGCACCTTTTACCTTTTCTTCTCTACTTGATTCGCCTCCTCTTCCTCTCTTAATTTCTTTCCAAAACATCTTTTTATTACTTTCAAAATTTTCTGTCATACTTTTACCCCATTTTACATCTGCTCTCCTCTTTGCCTCCTTTACCTTTTTCTTTACTTCTCTTTTCTTTTCTTTGTACGTCTCATATGACTCCCTCGTCCTATTTTGTAACTAATCTTTTTAAGCTCGCTTCCTCTCTTCTACAACCTTCTTCATTTCCTCATCCCACCATTCATTACCCTTCCTTCTATTTCCTCCCGTCCTTCTTGTTCCACACACCATCTTTGCACACTTTGTGACTCCCTCCTTGAACCATCCCCATTCCTCCTCCACACCTACCTCTACTCTATCCTTCACTCCCTCCCACTCCTCCTTCAGCTTCTTCTTGTACTCCTTCTCCTTTTCCTCTTCGTTTAAAGAGTTCACTCTAAGTACCTCCCTACCTTTTGTCCCTTTCCTCTTTCTCCATCTGTCCTCCACTCTCAACTTACCTTCTACCAGAAAATGATCTGATATTCCCCCACCCTCTCCCCTTAGCACATGTACATCCTTAACTCTTCCTATCATAATCCTATTTACCACTACATAGTCCATTAAAGCTCTATCTACCACCCTTCCCTCCACCACCCTTTCCCTTGTGTACTTATGCTTGACTTTCTTCCGAAACACTGTATTTGCTATCATCAACTCTCTTTGTAGACACATTTCCACCATCAACTCTCCACTACGATTCTTTCCTGGAACCACATTTCACCTACCCTAGCATTAAGGTCTCCAACTACTATTACATATATATATATATATATATATATATATATATATATATATACATGTATACAGTATATATGTATGTATATATATATACATACGTACATATATATATACATACATATATATATATATATATATATATATATATATATATATATATATATATATATATATATATATATATATATATTTCCCCCAGGGTAAATCAAGTATGATTAATCTTCTATCCTTTGAGACTAAAGTATATAAGGCGTCACATAATAATGATAAGTACGATGTTATTTACCTTGACTTTAGCAAACCGTTCGACAAGGTGACACACCAGAGACTACTAAATAAAATGAAAGTCCATGGCATAGGAGGAAAAGTGTTAAAATGGATTAGAGCTTGGATCAATAACAGAAAACAGCGGGACACCGTAAATGGAACAAAATCTAGGTGGGACAGTGTTACTAGTGGGGTTCCCTAGGGCTCGGTTTTGGGTCCCTTGTTGTTCATGATGTACATAAACGACTTAGTCGATGGGATAAGTAGTGATGTTAGTAAGTTAGCGGACGACACTAAAATAGGATGTCTAATTAGGTCAGGAGACGATGCAGAGATTCTGCTGGATGATCTTAACAGATTGTTCACATGGTCGGTTAAACTAACTTCAATACTTGTAAGTGTAGCGTGTTAAACGTTCGGCTACACAACCCCGAAAATAGATATAGCTTAGATAACACGTTTGTAGAGAAAACTGAGTGCGAGAGAGACTTCGAATTTCTAATGAGTCCAGACCACAAAACTAGGAAACAATGCATTAGCGCCAGGAATAAAGCTAACAAAGCATTAGGTTTCATTGCTAGGACGGCAACGAATAAATGTACAGAGTCAATTATGAAACTCTATCTAGCAATAATTAGACCCATCCTTGACTATACGGTATATTTTTGGTCTCCGTCCCACAGATTGGACATCAATTCACTAAAATCAGTACAGAAATGAATGACGAAAATGATACATAGACTCAGAAATTTGCCTTACGAAGAGAGGCTTAGGCACCTTAACTTACACTCTCTGGAAAGACGCAGAGTGCGAGGTAATCAAGTAGAGGTGTTCAAGTGGGTCAAAGGCTTTAACAAGGGTGATACAAACAAGATCATCATATTAAAACATCAGGGCAGGACTCGCAGTACTGGGTAAATTAGATTTAAGAAGGAAATAGGCAAAAATTGGTTTACTAATAGGGTGGTCAACGAATGGAATAAACTTAGTAACCATGTAGTAAGCGCTGAAACTATCAGTTGTTTTAAGAAAGGGCTAGACAACTTTATGTATGGGGATTACAGGTGGTGATGGATATGGAGCTGCTTAGTGTAGGCCTTATGGTCTCTTGTAGTCTCCTTCACTCAGGTCTGGTTAACAGGGTGGCTGCTTGAATTAGTGATATGGCGAATGGTTGTGTTACCGTGTTCAACGCCGATGGGGTATAATCTCTACTTAGAATTGAAGCCTTGTAGGATGCCGTAAAGTACCATAAAGAGGAGAATCGAGTTTTCCGCTCGAAGGCCCAAAATACGGACGACAAAACTAGCTATTAGCTTGGATGGAAAACGGCGAAAAATAAGATGCGGAATGGTAGAAAAAAGTCCTCTCCGGCCCCACTCAATTGTAAAAACTCGTTTAAAGTACTAGCGAATCTACAGGAAGAAGAAACAAATGAAATTCAAGAGAATAATGGAAGGGCAGACGTTGGATCCCTGCCCACAGGTAAGATTTTGGTTGTAGGAAACAGTCAAGTGAGGTACTTAGACAGGGCTTTCTACCATCAAGATAGGAAACATAGGACGCAGGCGTGTTTCCCCGTCGCGGGGATAGGAGATGTTAGAGATAGGATTGAAGAGTGTTTAGTAGGAGAGGGTAAGGACCCTGTAGTTTGCTTAAGTGCCGGGGGCAATGATATAGGTAAGTTATGGAGTGAGAATTTTTTTGCGCGGATTTGGGATGCGCTAGACAAGATTAGAAATAAGGGGGGAGGTGTTCCTTTTGTATATGGAATCCTTCCAAGGCGTAGAGGTGGAGGCATGTGGCATTCCAGGGCTATTGCAATGAATTGCAGGCTGGCAAAACATTGTAAGGCCAATGGATTGGCATTTGTCGACAACTGGGATCGCTTTTACGGTAGGAATCATCTATACACAAGGGACGGGGTGCACTTGTCGCCCAGAGGATTTCGGCTCCTTGCTGAATCCCTTGAGCGAGAAATAGGCATCCTGCAAGTTTTTTTTCTTCAGGTAGATTACGTGGGAGTAGAGGGGGAAGTATCGGAATGTAGTTTAGGCAATAGAAACAACTTAGAGAGGGACTGTGAAAAGAATCACCAAAGCAGGTGGAGGGAAGATAAACTTAAAGTCTACTACACAAATAGCAGAAACATAATTAACAAAATTGATTTGCTGCGAGGTAAAGCATGCGTAGAGAATTTCGATCTTATAGCTATTACTGAGTCCTGGATCAGCATGGCTGATAAACATTTCCTTTCGGATATCGAAATAGAGGGACCTAAGTTTTTTCACAAGGATAGGGTTCGCAGGAGTGGGGGGAAGTGTAGCAATTTTCGTTAAAAAAACAATAAACTGTATTATCAACAATTCGATTAAGCAAGAGGACTGTACGGAATCCATTTGGGTAGAGATTATAGGCAAGAATAAGAAAGTTATCATTGGTGTCATGTATAGACCTCCTAACCTCAGCATTGAGCAGACTGATCCTCTGATTCATGAAATTCACAGAATGTCCCAGTACAAAAACGTTGTGATCATGGGAGATTTTAATCATAGAAACATTGACTGGGAAACTTTAATAGGAGATCAGGAAACAAAGAAATTCCTAAATGTGGTGCAGGACAATTTCCTAAAACAAGTGATTACCGATCCTACGAGGGAAAAAATACTCTGGACTTAGTTTTAACTAGCGATCGTCAAGAAAAAAAAATTAATATTATTTGGGGAGAATTAAAAAGCACGAATAACGTCCAAGTACCAGACTTCAGGAAAGCAAACTTAGACAATATAAAAACCTATTTGAAATTTGATATGAAATGTCATCCAGACGTTGCGAACGTTTCGGACATTGTCGAGTCTCGGTGCGTGACCGGGGGTCAAGTCATAACCAGGGGTCGGGTCACGGAGGGTAATACGCACACCTTGGGGGCCAGGGCTCAACAGACAGGTGAGCGATTTGGATGAAATGTATAGCAATCTAACTGTTTAATTATTAATGTACAAAATACATTTATCCCCCTGAAATCAATACGGAGAAATGGTAATACTCCCAAATGGATGACGGACTGATTGAAACATGAGATCGGAATGAAAAGAGGACTTTACGTAAAAATAAAAAACGGGGAAACGCACCTTAGATCAAGATATAACGAAATTGCAAAACTGGTTAAAAGGAATTACAGCGAAACGTAATTATGAAATTAAGGTTGCTAGTCAAGTAGGATCCAACCCAAAGGGTTTCTTTCATCTCTATAGAACAAAAAATAAATAAAGAATAGGACCAATTAAAAACGATGAAAATGTCATGATAGAATCGGAGGGAAAAATGAGTGAGAAGTTTAACAATTATTTTCTATCGGTGTTTACTAATGTTAGGTTAGATAAAGTACCTGACTGCTATGCGATTTTCAGAGGGGATGAAGAAAGTAGTCTATCTAATATCAGCATTAGTAAAGAGAAGTAGTCAAGCAGATTGAAAGACTTAAAGCTACAAAATCCCTGGTCCAGACGAAATTATTCTGAGAATGCTAAAGGAATGTCAATTTGAAATTGGCGACCAATTAACTGAAATATTTAATAAATCAGTAGACTCTAGTTTTGTGCCTACTGCTTGGAGGCAAGCAAACGTTGTTCCTGTTTTTAAGAAGGGAGACAGATCGTCTATATGCAACTACAGACCAATCAGTTTGACATCGGTAATAGGAAAAATGCTTGAACCAGTAATAGCAAATAGACTCAGAGAACACATCGAAAGACATAATCTAATCCGTGATTCACAGCATGGCTTCTCCAAGGGTAAGTCATGTGTGACTAATCTTCTATCCTTTTATACTAAAGTATATAAGGCGTCAGATAACAATGAAAATTACGATGTTATTTACTTTGACTTTAGCAAAGCGTTCGACATGGTGCCACGCCAGAGACTACTAAATAAAATGAAAGCCCATGGCATAGGAGGAAAAGTGTTAGAATTGATTTGAGCTTGGATTAGTAACAGAAAACAGTGGGTCACCATAAGTGGAGTAAAATCTATGTGGGGAGATGTTAATAGTGGGGTCCCGCAGGGCTCGGTTTTGGGTCCCTTGTTGTTCATTATATACATAAACGACTTAGACGACGGAATAAATAGTGATGTTAGTAAGTTTGCGGATGATGTTACTAAAATAGGACGCCTAATTAGGTCAGGAGACGACGCAGAGATTCTGCAAGTTGATCTTAACAAATTGTTCACATGGTCGGTGAAATGGCAAATGAGATTAAATATCTCTAAGTGTAGCGTGTTAAACGTAGGGTTACACAACTCCAAAAATAGATACACCTTAGATAACACGCTTTTGGGGAAAACTGAGTGTGAGAGAGACTTGGGAGTTCTAGTGAGTCCGGACCTTAAAACCAGGAAACAGTGCATTGGCGCCAGGAATAAAGCTAACAGAGCATTAAGTTTCATTGCTAGGACGGTAACGAATAGAAGCGCAGAGGTAATTATCAAACTCTATCTAGCGATAGTTAGACCCATCCTTGACTATGCAGTACAGTTTTGGTCTCCGTCCTATAGAATGGACATCAATTCACTAGAATCAGTACAGAGAAGAATGACCAAAATGATACATAGACTCAGAAATTTGCCTTAGGAAGAGAGGAAAACTATAAAAATAAAACTTGCTAAAAGCATAAACACTACCAAACAAAGCAGTGATCATAGGAACGAGACGCCATGTTGTCTTTTCAGTCCCATTAAAAACAAATACACTACCGAACGAAGTTGTGACCATAGGATCTGGAATATGCCCGCAGTCTTCCGTCAGTAGCCCGCACGGTGCATAATTTTAAAACAGTACTACGGAGCTGAGATTCATGAGTTTCTTACGATACCAAAACCGGCCATCAACATCCCTGACGACTACGACAACGACGACCCTGATGAACCATAGAACTACAAGTATCGAATTACTAAATGCAGGTTAGGTTAGGTAGGTTAGATCAAGTTAAGTTGGGTTAAGTTAGGTTAGGTTAGGTTCGGTTAGGATATGTTAGGTTAGGTTAGGTTAGGTTAGGTTAGGTTAGGTGAGGTTAGGTTAGGCTAGGCTAGGTTAGGTTAGGTTAGGTTAGGTTAGGTTAGATAGACGAGTTTATCAAACTTTAATTTCTTCAACCACCGCATCTATCAAAACAAAGATGGCGTCTCAAGCAGGCCCAGCGGTTACGTTAACAAGTCTATCGCATTTAGCCACCTTTTTTGTATTATGATTTACAAAGTAATGCATGATTATCTAATATTACATCGCGTGCGTGTGCACTTCCAAAAATTAAGATATACATATATATGTATATATACATATATATATATATATATATATATGTATATATACATATATATATTTGAATATCTGGGGAGCAGATTCTCTTGTATGCATGCATTGTTAAAATCGACAGCGTTAGTGAGGTTGTTGATCTTCTTGTGGAAAATACCCACAAGAAGATCAACAACCTCACTAACGCTGTTGATTTTAACAATGCATGCAGATATATATATATATATATATATATATATATACATAATTATATATAGATGTATATAAATATATATATATATAAATATATATATATATATAAATAAGTATATATAGATTTATATATATCTGTATATACATATATATATGTATATATATATATATATATATATATATATATATATATACACC
>NC_134800.1:16568983-16578983 GCF_046742065.1 Oratosquilla oratoria
TGGAGTGGGAAATATATTTCCTCGATTGCCGCTGGTAACTTAGACCTCTTAACAGACGAGCTTAGAGTGAGACAGGCCCAAGATCAAATTCATTAACTCTATCTCAGAGTTCACTCATATCACCACATTCTATTCAATTAAACTACTATTGAGGACTCCTTGCCTCTACATTTGCACATGTTTACCCGTACTTCTACATAGCTATGTATACAACTACTTATTTATCTAATTACGCATGTTTATTCTAAGATACAGGATAAGCGCTATGATTGTGGGGCATGGCCTCTGTGTTTAAGTTGGCTGCAAGTCGGCATTAAGTTCGCTTTCAATCTCCGTATCCATCAGTTAATTTCCAATATCCTGTTTTTCAGTAATATACAAGGAAGTGTTACTCATCATTTATGATAATTCTTTCATGTTTCTGAATATTGCTACCATTCAATATTTCTTTGAATTTGCTGCTATTTTAATTTTGAATGTCATTCCCTTCCCCGGTATGTTCCTGTCACGTGCTACCTTCTGCAGAGCTAGGTTCTGTGGGCTGCATCGTAACCATTGCATTGTAATTCGGTGCTTATTCGTACAATGGAACCTTACTGAGCTTACTTTTTTCAAGCGGTCGGATCGGAGAAAACTTGGAGAGCGAAGAAGACTTAGAGGGCCAAGCTGGAACATCAGGGGAAAGGTTAGATCCTTCTTATACCACGACTGGAGTCTCCAGCCTCGTTCAGGTCGAAGCAGTGTCTACGACGGAAAGGCTCCGTCTTGGACATTTGGGATGACATGGGAACTAGGTGAGGTTTTGGATTTGTGTAGCAGGGGTTGGAAGGGTAGTGCCTCTGTTGTGCTCTATAGTCCCTGGGCGGAGTTTGAGAACTACTAGATATCCTGCGTCGAATTATAAATGGGCACCGTTAATAAGGGCGACTGCTGGATAGCCTGCAGGTGGCTGTCCTCGAGGTAATGTGCCAAGGCGTTAACGCAAGAGGAGACTAACCCCTCTCATATGGAGTCTATTCTAACATTTACCCCTATTTACCCGTGTATCTAATGTTATTTACCTGTTTTTTTGGTCAACGGAGTACAAGCTCTACGCGTGGGAGCAATTCTTTGGTTGCATTGATAAAATTTTACTTATAACTTTCTCATAAAGTCTGACCCTACTCTTCCTTCTCCCATGCTGTTTCACGTACTAATACATCTGTAGGGAAATTGTATTTTTGATAAACTTCAAACACCTTTGTCTAATTCTCAGCTTCTTTCCACGTTCTTTGATAATTATTCTGTTTTATGCCAGCTCTCTTTGTCTCCTACAAAGGTCAGCAGTTTTATATTATCTGGTCTTTCTTCATAGGTTCTCTCACCGAGACTGTTTTTTTTTCTGGTTGCTCATTTGAAATTGTGCCTGTGTTTGTACTATTGCTTTGCGGAGACCACACAACTGAAGACGGAGTACCTGGAATGCAATGTGACTCAGGAAGGCGACCTTTTCATGCAGGACCACAAACAGCCGAAGGTGGAGGCCTTCAAATATCTCGGATCTTATGTAACGAAGGATGAAGATCTAGAAAAAGAGGGTGACTACAGGATCAAGTTGGCGTGGAACAATTGGTGGAGAGTATCAGGTGTGCTATGTGACAAAAATATAAGTGCCAGAGTAAAAGGAAAGGTGTACAAGACAGTAGTGAGACCAGCGTTGTTGTACGGAGCGGAGACATGGGCACTGAAAAAGGTACAAGAAAGGAATCTGGACGTTGAGGTGGATGTGTGGGGTAACGAGGTTGGATAGGATAAAGAATTATAGGATTTGGAAGGACAGACGAAGAGAGGACCTTAAGGAGAAACATCTGGAGGAGGAGCAGGTGATGGACCGAAACAGGTGGAAACGACTAGCGAGGAACGGCGACCTCGTATGAAAATGGGAAACGTCAACAGGAAAAGAAAGAAGAATATGTATATATATATATATATATATATATATGTATATATATATGTATATACATATATATATGTATATATATGTATATACATATATATATATGTATATATATGTATATACATATATATATATATACATATATATATATATGCATGAGTTGTTAAAGTCTAAAGCTACTATAGCATTTTTTTCTTTATAGAATTTCTTTTCTATGTTTCGCCCCCATGTGCGGTCGTCTGGCTGTAGATCTCTTAGTAGGGTAAAGAAGTCCATGGTATATTTTCCTCTAGATGTCGTTCGGCCTTAACTGGCCATCTCCAGGAGGTGTTAACTGGTCGAATGGTTGAAGGAGAATGACTCGGTTTGGCATGCTGCTGATATATATCAGCGGTGGAGCGGAGAGCTGAAGCGTCCGCCCACCAATGAGCGGACGGGAAGCGCTCGCTCTCCTCTGGTTGGTAGCGATGTTTCAGGCTGCTGCTGGATATTGATAGCGGGTTTTTGATTGTAAATAAGCACCGCTTTTTTCATTTTTAGTCTTCTGGTGTCGTTGTTCCTTTCGATGATGGTGGTAGTGCCTCTCATATGATGTCCCTTATGTGCGAGTCCATGCTCGTACAAGTAGTGTCTTCTTATGGCGCCGTCCTGCAGATGTGCTGAAATCCTCTTTGACAGTGTTGTAGTGGTGACGCTGATGTACTGAGAATTTAGGGGACTGCAGTCACCACTGGAACATATGTGTTGGTACACGACGTTCACCTCTTGCTTTTTACTTGTCTTTGGGAGGCAGCTGTTCTTTACGACTAGGTTGGATGTCTTTCTTGTTTGTAATAAATGACGAGGTCGATTTTTGAAGCCGAGTCGGTAGGTTTGACGTTCTTATAGATGATATTTTTCAGGACTTTTGTCATCCTTGTAGGCTGAAGACATAGTACAACCAGCTACATCAAACATAAAACTTCTACAGTAGTACTATGTCTTCAGCTTACAAGGATGACGAAAAAGCCCTAAAAGAGATGGCCAGATAAGATCGAAAGACATCATAGAGAAAATATACTTTGATCTTAAGTACCCTACTACGAGATCTACATCCAGACGACCGCACATTGGTGCGCAATATTGAAAATAAATTCTATAAAGAGAATAATGGCATTGCAGCTGTAGACTTTGACAACGCATGTATTATTAATGACCTACTTCCAATATATATATATATATATATATATATATATATATATATATATATGTATATATATATATATATATATATATATATATATATATATATATATATATATATATATATATATATATATATATATATATAGTCACCGCTGACCAACTGGTTGCCATTCTTATGTTGTCAATGTAATGTGTCTTGTGACAGTTTATAAATACTAATGGTCCAAATTTCTTTCTCCCTTTCATATTTGTAATTACATTGTTTCCAATTTCATCAACTCTAATTTTCCATTTCTGATTTTATTGATTTATATCATTTATATGTGCCTGAAACAACTTATAATATTTTTTCACTCTTTTGATAGTCTTAGTATTACTTACACTCACACGCCCTTGCTAGTCTCCTCGGTCTCTCCAATCAAGCTCCCATGCAGCGAACCTTCCCACTTCAAATAACTCAACGGGTTTGGTTGACTTGTCCTAACCGTGTGTTCTGTCGGTTTCCTCTTCCATCGCGGTTTATCTCTTGTGGGGGATTACCTCCCATGCTATTTACCATTAGCGAAAGCACTTAAGAGTCATTAGGATATTCTCCCTTGGAGCTTTTATATGGTCGACAAGTGAGAAGAAGTTTTAATATTCTAAAAAGTCAGTGGTACAATGAGAGCCCTAACCACTCCAAGCAGACTGTAAATAAACTTGTAGATCAGTTGAAACACCGAATGAAAGTTGTTTGAATCATTTCTTTAGAACTTTAGGCTAGCTCAATCAAAAACGAAGGAGCATTCTGATGTTAAAACTAAACTGAGAGATTTTAAGCCTATTGATGAAGTTTTACTTTATTTGCCAATTCCAGTAGCTCCCCTTTCAAATAAATTCCAAGGTCCATATACTTTGTCACATAGTGATAATAAATTAAATTACGTTGTACTTACGCCAGATAGCCGTAAAGACTCAAAATTAGTTCAAATCAACTTAATGAACCTATATCACCGAAGGGACCCTACTGATGAACTACGGAAACTAGTATCTTTAATTTCAAATGTTACCCCCCTTGATTCCATCCTTAACATACGAAAACCACAAACAAGTACTCCTAACTCCATCTAACTTGAAAAAATAGAGAAATTACTCTCTAACCTTTTGCCACCGCACCACGATGACATCATGCAACTCCTCACCAAATACCGTATGGTATGTAGAGACCACCCTGGTCTCTGTGCCATTGCAGAGGACGACATAGTGCTCCATCAGAGTCCATACACATTACCCCCTCGCAAACTGCAGATTCTTCTGGTAGAGGTCAACTATTTACTAGAGACGGGACTAGCCATTCCCAGTGCATCTCCATGGGCTTCACCCTGTCTGCTCTTGTCTAAGGAGAATGGCGGGTGGCAGCTCTGCACGGACTATCGTAACCTCAACGACGTTACGGTGAAGGAAAGCTGTCTGCTTCTCCTCATCGACACCTTAGTAGATAATGTATCTGACTAAAATAGGCCTTTTCAATGGCTATCACCAAATTCTCCTATCCCCACAAGCCCAATAATTATCCTTCTTCATAATCTCTTTTGGCCTTTATAGTTACGCCGTTTTACCTTTCGAGCTATGTAATACCCCTGCTTCTTTCCAAAAGGATGTTAATGTAACCATGTCTGGGTTACCTAACACCCATGCATACTTAAACGACCTCATTATCTTAGTAGATACCTGGTCCGACCACATGAACAAATTAGATGATCTCCTTGATTGCCTAGCAACGAACGTGCTCGTCATCAACTTGCGAAATTCACGCTCGAAAACGCTACGGTAGCGTATCTTGGGTACGTCGTGGGGAATGGACAATGCTGACCCAAACAAACCAGTGGGGAGGTCATCCTTAGATTTTCTGTTACCAAGAACCGCAAATCCCTTCAATGGTTCTTGGGAATGGTGGGATATTACCACCGCTTCTGTCGGAATTTCTCGTCTGTAGCTGACTCCCTTAATGCTTTCAACAACCCAAAGGGATAAGTTTGTCTGGACCATCGAATTCCAGACGTCCTTCAAAGCACTCAAACAATTCCTAATTAACGAGTCAGTGTCTCAAACCCCAGGCTTCTCCAGTCCCTTTGTACTGCAAGTGGATGCAGTTGAAGATGGAATCGGAGCTGCTCTTCTACAAACAAGAGCAGACGACAAAATTTTGCATTCCGTCTGCTACTACTCAGCGAAGCTTCTCCCTCACCAACGAGCCTACTCCACAGTCCACAGTGGAAAAAGAAGCCCTGCCGATGGTTTCAGCCTTCTCCCATATTGAGTGCTATCTTAGTGTGCTCCCGTGGCTGAGACCTTGCTTTACACTGACCACAACCCCTTGCTATTCATCTGATAAAGCCCGTCTCAGTAATCAACGTATTTTCCACTGGGCCTTTGCTTTCCAATCGTTACACTTCTGTGTGACCCACATACGCGGAGAAGATAACATCCATACCAATGCCTTGTCAAGAGGAACAGAGAATTTTCCTCCCCCCGTGTCGAACGAACTTCCAGACCAGCAATAAAGAGGTTTAGCTATGGGTGGTCCTTTAAGTGCAGTAATGTGCTCTCTATGAGTTAGAGCCACCCAGGAATCATCCGGTAGCAACTGATTTGGAGACATTCATCATATGATCATAATAATTATTTTGTAGCATATAAAACATGATACACAACAAACATTGCAAGCATTTAGACCAGCACCTTAGATGGATGGAAGGGTCAGGCGTCTTGAAAAGTGGACCTGCCTCTCCCTCCTCGGCTGGACTCCCAAACATCGAAGGCTTGACTCTCCATTTCTGTGCCTCAATGTGGCATTACAGATTATTTGGGTGGGCGAAAGTAAGGAGAGGAAGTCTTTCTTAACCATGTATATTTTGAGGCTAGAATCTTTTCGATATAAGTGAATCTTGGTATTGACAAAGGTTCATCTATTTCAGTCCAACATTCACATTTATTTCTTTCAAAAATGCTAAATCATAGGTCGCCTAGGATAAGGTTCTTTTTAGTGAAATAATATGCGCAATGAACGAAAGATCGTGAAATGTAACTATCATATATCTCTCAAAATGTCATGCAGAATCTGAGCAGTAAAAAGCTGACAATCGTCCCAAGGCGAATAAATCTCATTCAGCAACAACAATCACATCAAGTGTATTTCCCAGTGGTTACACTATTTTTTTTTTCAAAATATCTGTTAGACATTTCTCTCGATGTTTGCATACAGAATACAGCATGGATCATTACAGATATTTTTTTAATCACACGACCTATTCCATTTCATCATACGAAACATCATGGCTTGAACGACGCGGAGGGCCTAATTTTCATTTCCACGCTGCGCAGAGAGTACTGTTGTCCCCTCCAAGAAGACCACGTTACTCCGTCTGCTAAAGACTCTGTCAGTCCCTTCAGGTATTTGCCGTTCAGGTTTTTCGAATGGCATTTCGCATACCACCAAGCGCCCTTATAGCTAAAGGGAGGAGATAGTCATCAAAATACAGATTTTTTGCTCATGACAGTCATGATTAAAATGATAAGCTATAATAGGGACACCAGTGATTTCATAATGCAGTGGTACAAGGACATGTGGCCAAGAAAAAGGTAAAACTTTAGAAAACAACAGAAACAAAACAAAATGTAATGAATGAATCTGCATATAAAGCGTGTATGTGTGTGTGTGTGTGTGTGTGTGTGTGTGTGTGTGTGTGTGTGTGTGTGTGTGTGTGCACGCGCGCGTTTGTGCTTAGGTATCTTACATGACTGCACAGTTGCGTGCATCCTCGTCGTTATCATTATCGTGAGTCGTGAACTTGTGCCCAGAATGATATGACAAACTGTCTCCAGCATCACCAGTGTACCTGTAGCAGGAAAACCGGAAAGAAGAAGGAAACAGAGGTTATATATATATATATATATATATATATATATATATATATATATATATATATATATATATATATATATATATATAGAAGGGTGCTTTGCTTAATGTTTTACACTCACTAACGCTAAACTTTTTATCGTCACGGTGCATTACCTTCCGCAGTTCATGACGTATTTGGAGCTCGAGTCCCGGACGTGGAAGAAACCGTACTTGGCCCACCTCGTGGCGTTCTCAAAGTCGGCCAGGTCGATGCGGACCTCCTGGAGTCTGTGCCATGTCAGGTGGTGAATGTTTTTGAGGCCGAGCCAATGCTCACCCTCCAGGTTCCCGAAGCCCTTTTCGTACTCTAACCAGGTACGATAAAAGTCCACGTACGGAGGAAAGTCGTCGCGCCTTTGAACCACGGCACATCTTCTACCATCTGTCTCCTGGTTACAGAAGACTTGCAGGTCCCAGTTGGGTAGCAGGGAAAGGGTAGATCCTTCTGACACCACTGCCGGAGTCTCCTGCCTCCTTCAGGTCGAGGCAGTGTCGAGGACGGGGGGACTCCTTTTTGGACGTAAGGGCTTGAGGTGGGGACATGGTGAGGTTTTGGAGAGTGTGTAGCAATGCTTGCAAGGGCAGTGCCTCCGTTGTGTTCTGTAGTTCCTGGACCAAGCTCGACAACTGTTGGATGTCCAGCGTCATGTTGTGAATGGCCAGTGCCAACAAGGGCGACTGCTGCAGTGCATGTGGGTTGCTGTCCTCGTGACACTGTGCCAGGGCGCGACTGACGCACGAAGGTGCGAACCCCGCCAACTCCAGGAGCGAAGAGACGGAGGCCGTCCATAGCTTCTGACCGCCACAAGGAACTACGGTGGTCGAAATGCAGACCAAGACCGCTAGCAGCTGGAGCTTGCTTGTCTTTGCGTGCATCTTCTCCTCCTGTGTATAGGGCAGCCGTCAGACGGTACTGCCTTTGCTGATGTCGATGCTTGTGTTCTGTGGTCCCATGGTCCTATGAACTCCCTGCCGACGGATGCTCCAATATATTGTGTGTTCAACCAGGATTCCACCTTTCACCATGTCACGAGTTTGAAACCCGTGTTTTCTTGAGAAATTTGTTGGCCCGAAAAAAGTAATTGAAGAAAAAATATTACATATATATCTTCTATACTTCCTGATAAAACAAGTACCTAAAAATACAATTAATTTAATGGAAAAAATATTGCAATTGCTGTCGCTGGCATCTCGGTCCTCTCAACAGACATGGCTATAGCGAAACAGCTGGAAGGTCAAATTCATGATCTTCATCTCATTGTTCACTCATATAACTACATTCTGTTCCAACAGACTCCTATTGGGAATTTTATGCCTGCAACTATCTTAATTGTTATTCCAACGTAGAACTGCATGCTTATGCAAGTCGGTGTGCCTGCATTTACCTAACTATATATAGTTCATATCAATATACAATATAAATCATATAGATTTGGAATCATTTCTCTTTCCTACTACAAGTTAAGTTTACATTAAATTAATCTTATATGGTTGTTCCTTCATATATATATATATATATATATATATATATATATATATATATATATATATACATATATATAACTAAATATATATACATATATATAAATATATATATGTATATATATTATATATGTATATGTATGTATATACATATGTATATATGTAAATATATATACATGTATATAGCCATTGCTGAATCCTGGATCAACATGGCTAATAAACATTTCCTTCCGGAAATCGAAATAGAAGGATATAAGTTTTTTCATAAGGATAGGGTCGGCAGGAATGGGGGAGGTGTAGCACTTTTCGTTAAAAATACATTAAACTGTATTATCAACAATTCGATTAAGGAAGAGGACTGTACGGAATCTATCTGGGTAGAGATTATAGGCAAGAATAAGAAAGTTATTATTTGCGTCTTGTATAGACCTCCTAGCCTTAGCATTGAGCAGACTGATTCCCTAATTCATGAAATTCACAGAGCGTCCCAGTACAAAAACGTTGTAATCATGGGAGATTTTAACTTTAGAAACATTGACTGGGAAACTTTAATAGGAGATCATGAAGCGAAGAAATTCCTAGATGTGGTGCAGGATAATTTCCTAAAACAAATGATTACCGATCCTACGAGGGGACAAAATACCCTGGACTTAATTCTAACAAATAATGAGCACCAAATTAGCAGCGTAATAGTGGGCGATAGTCTAGGCTTTAGCGATGATCAAGAAATAAGATTTAATGTTATTTGGGACAAAATAAAAAGTACAATTAACGTTCAAGTACCAGACTTCAGGAAAGCAAACTTTGACAATATAAAAACCTATATGAAATTGAATACGAAAAACAATCAGGACGTTTCAAACATTCTTGATTCTCGTTGCGGGGCTGATAGTCAGAAGTGGGTCAAGGAGGGTAATACGCATACCTCAGGTCAGGTCTGGGTCAAGGAGGGGAATACGCATACCTTAGGTCAGGTCTGGGTCACAGAGAGCAATACGCATACCTTAGGTCAGGTCGATTCGGGGCGAAGGCCCAAAAATCAGGTCAGTACTTTAGATGAAATGTATAACAATCTAACTGATCTAATCATTAATGCACAAAACACATTTATCCCCCTAAAGTCAATACGGGAAAATAGTAACACTCCCAAATGGATGAAACATGAGATCGGAATTAAAAGAGGACTTTACGTAAAAATAAAAAACGGGGAATCACACCTTAGATCAAGATATAACGAAATGGCAAAGCTGGTTAAAAGGAATACACGTTCAGCGAAACGTAATTATGAAATTAAGGTTGCCAGTCAAGCAAAATCCAACCCAAAGGGTTTCTTTCACCTCTATAGAACAAAAAATAAAGAAAGAATAGGACCAATTAAAAACGATGAAAATGTCATGATAGAATCGGAAGAAAAAATGAGTGAGGAGTTTAACAATTATTTTCTATCGGTGTTT
>NC_134800.1:16588983-16593983 GCF_046742065.1 Oratosquilla oratoria
TTCGTGCAATACTACATTGTAATGTTATTCAGTATTAATGTCATTGTTATTGTTATAGCATTATATCGACATTAAATCATTGCTCCATCCTTAATATAAGCATTTTGATAGCTATTTACTTTCTTTAGATTTAAGGGAGCGTGGTGGTACGAGAACTGCCACGAGTCAAACCTCAATGGCAAGTATCTGAAGGGACCGATAGAGTCGGATGCAGATGGTGTGTCATGGAGTACTTTTAGAGGAAATAGCTACTCTCTTCGCAAGGTGGAAATGAAAATTAGACCCTCTGCGTCGATGGGGACCTGAAGTCCAACATGAATAATTGAAACAAGAGGCATTATCAAAAATACTTCCAATGGTCAATTATGTATTTTCTTTAAAAAAAAAAAGAATCAATAGAGTTCTGGTTACATTTGGAAATGATAGTGTTTACACTAAAAATGTAATGTTCTGCGGAATTCTTTATTATTATTTTTTTTCACTTTGTGATGTATGTAAATTATTTGTCTTCTGCATACTTTTGTCTTTGTAAATGGTACATTATTAAAACTTTACAAAGTTATATGTGTTTCAATGCGTCATTAGCTTCTCTAGAAAAATGAAAATATCTTTTCAATCTTTAATCTTGCGGAGCGCCAATTTAAGTTTCAACAGGGATTCCTTGCATCTTATGTTCATCTAAGAAGGCGCTTGAGTCTGTGCAACGTGGGATGTTTGGAGATCTTTCGAAGATCCGTGGAATTCCCATGAGAATTACTGACATGATGTTTAACTTATACTCTGGAACAGAGAGAGCTATACGGTATAGAAAAGAACGTGTCCGCCTTCTTTCCTCTTGTTTCAGAAGCAAGACAAGGATATGTCCTTGCCCCAACGCATCTCAACATCTCCATAGACTTGGTATTGGACAGAGTTTCCATTCCTTTTTGAGTGCAAGACAGACATGGACATTGCATGGTGACTTGAAGATACATCTGGATTACCACGTGCTTTCGGATGATCATGGAATATCGCATGAGCGACTATGTATCAAACCATAGACTGTACTGTGAGACTCAGTATGGGCCTGTCACCAGCATAATTCGTACACGTCAACTCCGGCATTAATTATATGTGATACGTTTCCTTGATGCTGACCCCAGTTACAAGGTTGTCTCCACAAGAGATAAATCGCGATGAAAGAGGAAACCGACAGAACACACGGTTAGGACAAGTCAACCAAACCCGTTGAGTTATTTGAAGTGGTCAGCGGTGACTATATATATATATATATATATATATATATATATGTATATATATATATATACACATATATTTACATGTATATATGTATATATATATATGTATACATATATACATATATATATATATATATATATATATATGTATATATATATATATATATATATATATATTGGAAGTAGGTCATTAATAATGCATGCGTTGTCAAAGTCTACAGCTGCAATACCATTATTCTCTTTATAGAATTTCTTTTCAATATTGCGCACCAATGTGCGGCCGTCTGGATGTAGATCTCGTAGTAGGGTACTTAAGTTCAAAGTATATTTTCCTTATGATGTCTTTCGGTCTTAGCTGGCCATCTCTTTTAGGGCTTTTTCGTCATCCTTGTAAGCTGAAGACATAGTACTACTGTAGAAGAGTTTTATGTTTGGTGTAGCTGGTTGTACTATGTCTTCAGCCTACAATGATGACCAAAGTCCTGAAAAATATCATGTATAAGAACGTCAAACCCACCGACGCGGCTTCAAAAACCGACCTCTTCATTTATTACAAGACAAGAAAGACATCCAACCTAGTCGTAAAG
Source organism: Oratosquilla oratoria (assembly GCF_046742065.1). NCBI lineage: Eukaryota > Metazoa > Arthropoda > Malacostraca > Stomatopoda > Squillidae > Oratosquilla > Oratosquilla oratoria. The sequence goes on from NC_134800.1 coordinate 16,590,809, forward strand.
AACAGTTGCCTCCCTAAGACAAGTAAAGTGCAAGAGCTTAACGTCGTGTACCAACACATGTGTTCCAGTGGTGACTGCAGTTCCCTAAATTCTCGGTACATCGGCGTCACCACTACAACACTGTTAAAGAGGATTTCAGCACATCTGTAGGACGGCGCCATAAGAAGACATTACTTGTACGAGCATGGACTCGCACATGAGGGACATCATATGAGAGGCACCACCACCCTCATCGAAAGGAACAACGATACCAGAAGACTAAAAAGGAAAAAAAAGCGGTGCTTATTTACAATAAAAAACCCGCTATCAATATCCAGCAGCAGCCTGAAAGATCGTTACCAACCAGAAGAGAGCGAGCGCTTCCCGTGCGCTCATTTGTGGGCGGACGCCTCAGCTCTCCGCTCCACCACTGATATATATCAGCAGCATGCCAAACCGAGCCATTCTCCTTCAACCATTCGACTAGTTAACACCTCCTGGAGATGGCCAGTTAAGGCCGAACGACATCTAGAGGAAAATATACCATGGACTTCTTTACCCTACTAAGAGATCTACAGCCAGACGACCGCACATGTGGGCGAAACATAGAAAAGAAATTCTATAAAGAGAAAAATGCTATAGTAGTTTTAGACTTTAACAACTCATGCATATATATATATATATATATATATATATATATATATATACACATATATATATGTATATACATATATATATACATACATATATATATGTATATATATATATGTATATACATATATATATATATATATATATATGTTGAGACATTCTGACAGGTTGACGTAAGCGGAGTAGGAAACACAGGAGTCTTAGTCCTGAGTTTATTCCTGACTCATGTATATAATGCCCACAGCCCGTTTGTAAACCTATTCCTTTGAAAAAGCATACCTGCGAAACTAGTCAGGAATAAACTCAAGACTAAAACTCCTGTGTTTCCTACTCCGCTTACGTCATATATATATATATATATATATATATATATATATATATATATATATATATTCTTCTTTCTTTTCCTGTTGACGTTTCCCATTTTCATATGGGGTCGCCGTTCCTCGCTAGTCGTTTCCACCTGTTTCGGTCCATCGCCTGCTCCTCCTCCAGATGTTTCTCCTTAATGTCCTCTCTTAGTCTGTCTTCCAAATCTTATCATTCTTTATCCTATCCAACCTCGTCACCCCACACATCCACCTCAACATCCTCATTTGTGCGACGTCCAGCTTCCTTTCTTGTACCTGTTTCAGTGCCCATGTCTCCGCTCCGTACAACAACGCTGGTCTCACTACTGTCTTGTACACCTTTCCTTTTACTCTGGCAATTATATTTTTGTCACATAGCACACCTGATACTCTCCGCCAATTGTTCCACGCCCACTTGATCCTGTAGTCAACCTCTTTTTCTAGATCTCCATCCTTCGTTACATAAGATCCGAGATATTTGAAGGCCTCCACCTTCGGCTGTTTGTGGTCCTGCGTGAAAAGGTCGCCTTCCTGAGTCTCATTGCATTCCAGGTACTCCGTTTTCAGTTGTGTGGTCTCCGCAAAGCAATAGTACAAACACAGGCACAATTTAAAATGAGCAACCAGAAAAAGAAAACAGTCTCGGTGAGAGAACCTATGAAGAAAGACCAGATAAAGCAAAACTGCTGACCTTTGTAGGAGACAAAGAGAGCTGGCATCAAACAGAAGAATTATCAAAGAACGTGGAAAGAAGCTGAGAATTAGACAAAGGTGTTTGAAGTTGATCAAAAATACAATTTCCATACAGATGTATTAGTACGTGAAACAGCATGGGAGAAGGAAGAGTAGGGTCAGACTTTATGAGAAAGTTATAAGTAAAATTTTATCAATGCAACAAAAGAATTGCTCCCACGCGTAGAGCTTGTACTCCGTTGACCAAAAAACAGGTAAATAACATTAGATACACGGGTAAATAGGGGTAAATGTTAGAATAGACTCCATATAAGAGGGGTTAGTCTCCTCTTGCGTAAACGCCTTGGCACATTACCTCGAGGACAGCCTCCTGCAGGCTATACAGCAGTCGCCCTTATTAACGGTGCCCATTTATAATTCGGCGCAGGATATCCAGTAGTTATCAAACTCCGCCCAGGGACTATAGAGCACAACAGAGGCACTACCCTTCCAACCCCTGCTCCACAAATCCAAAACCTCACCCAGTTCCCATGTCATCCCAAATGTCCAAGACGGAGCCTTTCCGTCGTAGACACTGCTTCGACCTGAACGAGGCTGGAGACTCCAGTCGTGGTATAAGAAGGATCTAACCTTTCCCCTGCTGTTCCACCTTGGCCCTCTAAGTCTTCTTCGCTCTCCAAGTCTTCTCCGATCCGACCGCTTGAAAAAAGTAAGCTCAGTAAGGTTCCATTGTACGAATAAGCACCGAATTACAATGCAATGGTTACGTTGCAGCCCACAGAACCTAGCTCTGCAAAAGGTAGCACGTGAAAGGAACATACCAGGGAAGGGAATGACATTCAAAATTAAAATAGCAGCAAATTCAAAGAAATATTGAATGGTAGCAATATTCAGAAACATGAAAGGAATTATCATAAATGATGAGTAACACTTCCTTGTATATTACTGAAAAACAGGATATTGGAAATTAACTGATGGATACGGAGATTGAAAGCAAACTTAATGCCGACTTGTAACCAATTTAAACACAGAGGCCATGCCCCACGATCATAGCGCTTATCCTGTATCTTAGAATAAACATGCGTAATTAGATAAATAAGTAGTTGTATACATAGCTATGTAGAAGTACGGGTAAACATGTGCAAATGTAGAGGCAAGGAGTCCTCAATAGTAGTTTAATTGAATAGAATGTGGTGATATGAGTGAACTCTGAGATAAAGTTCATGAATTTGACCTTGGGCCTGTCTCACTCTAAGCTCGTCTGTTAAGAGGTCTAAGTTACCAGCGGCAATCGAGGAAATATATTTCCCACTCCATTTTTTTGTCTTTATTTATTTTCATATCATTATCATCATCATTATTGATAAGAACAAGAAGTATCCTATATCCATTACATTTTAAATAGGTACTTTGGTCGACCTGATTTGATGAAACGACTCGCTTTCTGAACTCGTAACCTGGTTAGATGTGGTATTCTGGTCGGACGCATAATATAATGGAGC
>NC_134800.1:16603983-16606483 GCF_046742065.1 Oratosquilla oratoria
TATATATATGTATATATATGTATATATATTTATATATGTATATGTATATTTACATATATATATGTAAGTATATATATATATATATACATATATATGTATGTATGTACATATGCATATATGTAATTATATATATATATATATTGTTGAGACATTATGAGAGGTTGATGTAAGCGGAATAGGAAACACAGGAGTCTTAGTCTTGAGTTTATTCCTAAAACTCAAGACTAAGACTCCTGTGTTTCCTATTCCGCTTACATCATATATATATATATATATATATATATATATATATATATATATATATGTCTATATTTACATATATCTATATATGTTCGTGTGTGTATATAAAGGTATATGCGTGTATATATATAAATATATATATATACATATATATATATATATATGTATATATATATTACATATATGTATAATTGTACTGTATACGTATTATAATATATTGATAGCTAGATAGTGGGTAGATGGATAAATGGCCGTGCCCAATAACATGTTTCGTATTCCACTCCTCTCCTGCTTAGTGGGTAGATGCACATCCGTAGTCTTTTTTACCACTCCCTCCCTTGTAGTTCTCAAACACAACTTTTTACTTACCTTCTGAATTCACTTATATATGACTTTCTGTCACCTCTTGTCATTTCCTCTCATTTTCCCTTCTCCAGAAAAAATATATCTCTGCATATACGTATTTTGATTAAGGTTGGCTAAAAAATATATATGAATTATCAAAAGTAATTTTAACCGACAATATTAAAGAGTAGAAACACCCAAGACATAGCTTATATTTTATATATTAGTACAAAGTATATATTTTTAGGGAAGCACAGGCATACCGAATTACATAAACAAGCAGATTCACGGAAAAACCTGTTTGAAGAAAGTCATTGGCACTAAAGTCTCATTGATGAGTCAGGAAAACACTGTGGTAATATGAGTGAGCAATGAGAAAAAAAAAATGGATTCGACCTTGTGGCTCTTTCGCCCTAGTCATGTCTGTTAAGAGGACCTAGAGTTACCAACGACTGAAACTGCAATATTTTTTTCCATTGAAATGTTGGCTTCTTAGGTATTTATTTTATAACAAAATATAGGAGGTATAGATGTAACAGCTTTCTCAGTTAAGTTATTCGCTCCAACAAATGTCTTAAAGAATACGGTGTTCCAAACTCATGAGATGGAGAAAGGTGGAATCCTGGTCAAACACACAATATATTGGAGCGTCCGTTGACAGGGAGTTCATAGGGCCGTGAGACAACAGAGCTCCTATATGATATCTGCAAAGGCAGCGCCATTTTACAGATTCTCCGTAAACACGACAACAAAATGCACGCAAGGATAGTCGAGCTCCAGCTGGTAGCGGTCTTCTTCTATATTTCGATCACCGTAGTTCCTTGTGGCGGACACAAGCTATCAACGGGCTCTGTCTCTTCGCTCCTGGAGTTGGCGGGGTTCGGACCTTCGTGCGTCAGTCGCGCCCTGGCACAGTGCCACGAGGACAGCAACCCACAGACGCTGCAGCAGTCGCCCTTGTTTGCACTGGCTATTCAGAACATGACGCTGGACATCCAGCAAATCTCAACCTCGGTCCAGGAACTACAGAACACAGCAGAGACATTGCCATTACAAGCGCTGCTCCACACCCTCCAAAACCTCACAAAGTCCTACCCCGAAGCCCTTACGCCCAAGAAGGATTATTCCCGACCTCGACACTGCCTCGACTTGAAGGTGGATGGAGACTCCGGTCGTGGTGTCAGGATGATCTATCCTTTCTCCTGCTGTCCCAACTGGGTTCTCCAAGTCTTTTGCGATCAGGAGACAGATGGTGGAGGATGGACCGTGGTTCAAAGACGCGACGACCTCCCTCCTTACCAGGACTTCTATCGTACTTGGATTGAGTACGAGAGGGGCTTCGGGGACCTGGAGGGTGAGCATTGGCTCGGCCTTGAAAATATTCACCACCTGACGTCCCACAGTCTCCAGGAGCTCCGCATTGACATGTCCGACTTCGACAACGTCACGAGGTGGGCCAAGTACGGTTTCTTCCACGTCCGGGACTCGAGTTCCGAATACGTCATGAACTGCGGAAGGTAATGCACCCTTATGAGAAAAAGTTTAGTGTTAGTGAGTGTAAAGCCTTAAAGCAAAGCACCCTTCTATATATATAACTTCTGTTTCCTTCGTCTTTCCTGTTTTCCTGCAACAGGTACACTGGTGATGCTGGAGACAGTTTGTCATATCATTCTGGACAGAAGTTTTCGACTCATGATAATGATAACGACGAGAGTACACGCAACTGTGCAGTCACGTAAGATACCTTGATTATTTTGATAGCGCCGCACTTCGGGTCGTTACTCCGACTCTCTCGTGGGTGGGGAGTTGTGTGTGTGTGTGTGTGTGTGTGTGTGTGTGTGTGTGTGTGTGTGTGTGTGTGTGTGTGTGTGTGTGTGTGTGTGTGTGTATTCACCTCGGATCTGCTGCAGCCTCT
>NC_134800.1:16616483-16628983 GCF_046742065.1 Oratosquilla oratoria
TCCCTGTCAATGGACGCTCCAATATATTGTGTGTTTGACCAGGATTCCACCTTTCACCATCTCACGAGTTTGGAACACCGTATTCTTTAAGACATTTGTTGGAGCGGATAACTTAACTGAGAAAGCTGTTACATCTATATCTCCTATATCTACTTATAAAACAAATACCTAAAAAAGGCAACATTTCAATGGAAAAAGTATTGCAGTTTCTGTCGTTGGTAACTCTCGGTCCTCTTAACAGACATGACTAGGGCAAAAGAGCTACAAGGTCGAATTCATTTTTTTTTTCTCATTGCTCACTCATATTACCACAGTGTTTTCCTGACTCATTAATGAGACTTTAGTGCCAATGACTTTCTTCAAATTTATTTTTCCGTGAATTTGCTTGTTTATGTAATTTGGTATGCTTGTGCTTCCCTAAAAATGTATACTTTGTACCAATATACAACATATAAACTATGGTCGTGGGTGTTCCTTCTCTCTAATTTCGTCAGTTGATATTACTTTTAATTATTCATATAGTTTTTGCCAACCTTAATCGAAAAACGTATATGCAAAGAGATCAAAATGTTTATCTAGAGAAGGGAAAATTAGGTGAAATAGTAGAAGGTGACAAAAAGCCATATAAATGTGAATTCAGAAGGCAAGTTAAAAGTAGTATTCAAAAATTACTAGAGAGCCAGAGGTAAAAGAGATTGCGAATGTGCATCATGCCACTAAGCATGAAAATGAGTGGAATACCGAACATGCTATTACACACGGCCATTTATTCATCTATCTACTAGATACCTTTGTATATATAATACATATACAGTATTATTATATACATGAAATAAATAATTATATATATATATATACATATATGTATATATATATAGATGTATATATATATACATATATATATATACATATATATATATGTATATATGTGTATATATGTACATGTATATATATATATATATACATATATACATATATACATATACGCATATACGCATATACATATATATATTATGGGAAAGGTGGAGGAGGAAACACGGGTCTTTATCTGATTATCGAGTTTATTCCTGACCGGTTTCGCTTACAACAGCTTCTTCAGAGGAGTGTTACTCTGGGTCGAAGTTGGCGGTGTATATAGTGAGTCAGGCCCACGTTCCCTTCTTGCGGAGTGGTTGGTGGCTGGTTCCAGTACATGTCAAACAGCATCGGTACATACAATAATAGTAATATAATAATAATACAACACAACACGATCTATGATACTATATACAATATAAAATATAATATATAATATAGTATACCAAATCATATCATGGTATATCACATTATAATACAACATAATAATTAGCATCGATACATAATCAATAATAATAAGAATAATACGATTTAATACACTTCTACAGCGCACACAACGAACGGACCAAAATAGGAATAATAATTGTTTTGTTTTTTTCTCAGAGCACTAAGGATATGCAGCAATGAATTTCGAAGCGAAGAAATTCTGCATATTACGAAAACCTTCAGAGCGCTACAATATCCAGAGGCGCTAATATCCACATCTTTGAGAAAAGCAAAAAGTATCTGGCAACGAAAAGAGAAAGTGGTCAAGAAAGAAACTAGATACCTTCTCGTACCAGGCTCCGATTTTTCACAAACACTGGGGGATGCAATACTATATACACCGCCAACTTCGACCCAGAGTAACACTCCTCTGAAGAAGCTATTGTAAGCGAAACCGGTCAGGAATAAACTCGATAATCAGATAAAGACCCGTGTTTCCCCCTCCACCTTTCTCATAATTTGTCCCAATGTCTCTACATATATATATGTATATATATATATATATATATATATATATATATATATATATATATATATATATATATATATGTATATATATATATATATATATATATATATATATATAATTTTTCATATACATATTTAGATTTTGGCTGGAAAAATTAAATGAATGATCAAAAACAGCTTAAACCGACGCAATTAAAGAGAAGGGACCCCCAAGACAATAGCTTATATTTTTTATATTGGTACAAAGTATATTTTTAGATAAGCACAGGTATTTCGAATTACATAAACAAGAACATTCGTGGACAAACATATTTGAGGAAAGTTATAGGCACTAAATTCTCATCACTGAGTTAGGAATACAATGTGGTGATATTAGTGTACATTGAGAAAAAAACAACAACAACAATGAATTTGACCTTGTTGCTGTCTCGTCCTAGTCATTTCTATTTAGAGGACCGAGTTATCAACGGCAGCAATTGCAATACTTTTTCCATTGAAATGTTGGCGGTTTTAGATATTTGATATATAAGAAAATATAGAAATTATTGATATGACATTTTTTCAGATAAATTATTCGTCCGAACAATTGTCTGAAAGGAACACAGTTCTACAAACTCGTGACATGGCGAAAGGTAGAATCTTGGTCGAACACACAATATATTGGAGCATTCGTTGACAGGGAGTTCACATGGCTGTGGGACAACAGAGCACCTAGATATCTGCAGAGGTAGCGCTATATTACAGCTGCTTGGTATACACGAAAACAAGATGAAAGCAAAGACAGTCAAGTTCCAGCTGCTAGCGGTCTTCCTCTGCATTTCGAACACCGTAGTTCCTAGTGGTGGACACAAAGTATCGACGGCCTCTGTCTCTTCTTTCCTGGAGTTGGCGGGGTTCGAACCCTCGTGTGTCAGTCGCGCCTTGGCACAGTGCCACGAGGACAGCAACCCACAGGCACTGCAGCAGTTTCCCATGTTTGCGCTGGCTATTCACAACATGACATTGGACATCCAGCAGCTCTCAAGCTTGATCCAGGAACTACAGAACACAGCAGAGACACTCCCCTTGCAAGCGCTGCTCCACACCCTAAAAAAAAACTCACCCACTCCCCATCTAAATCCCTGACGCCCAAGAAGGAGTATTCCCGTCCTCGACACTGCCTCGACCTGAATGGAGGCAGGCGATTTCGGTCGTGGTGTCAGAGGAATCTACCCTTTTCCCTGCTGTTCCAACTGGGTTCTCCAAGTCTTTTGTGACCAGGAGACAGATGATGGAGGATGGACCGTGATTCAAAGACGCGATGACCTTCCTCCTTACGAGGATTTCCAGCGTACCTGGATAGAGTATGAGAAGGGCTTCGGGGATCTGGAAGGTGAGCATTGGCTCGGCCTTGAAAACATTCACCACCTGACGTCGCACAGTCTCCAGGAGCTCCGCATTGATCTGTCCGACTTCGACAACGTCACGCGATGGGCCAAGTACGGTTTCTTTTACGTCAAGGACTCGGACTCCGAATACGTCATGAACTGTGGAAGGTAATGCATCATAATGATAAAAGGAAAGTTTATTTTTGCTGAGTCTAAGGCCTTGAAGTAATGCATTAAACGTTGTCTTTTTTATATAACCGTTCTCTTCCTCCTCTCTCCCGCTTTCTTGCAACAGATACACTGGAGATGCTGGGGACAGTTTCTCATATCAGTGTGGTAACAGGTTTTCGACCTACGACAATGATCACGACGAGTTCCTAAAAAACTGTGCTGTCATGTAAGATATCTCCAAGCACCATATATTCACACATATAAATATAAGTTTCCAATCATTTCACATACCAAATCACACCTCATGGAAATCTCTTGCAGGAAAGCTCTTAATAGGTAGTGTGAAATTGTATCGCCTTGCTGAACTCCTTCCGCGATATCTATTTATTTATACCTTGTACCTTTATGTGTGTGCGTATTCTTACATGTTTATGTAACTTGAATGAATATACTTTTTTGAGGTTATATTCGTGGAATACTACATTGTTATATTATTCCATACTTATGTCATTGTTATTGTTGTAGCATGATACTGACATTAAATCATTGAGTATATGCATTTTGATAACTATTCCCTTCCTTTAGCTATAAGGGAGCGTGGTGATACAAGAGCTGCCACTGGTCAAACCTCAACGGCAAGTATCTGAAGGGACCCATCGAGTCGGATTCAGATGGTGTGTCATGGCGTGATTTTAGAGGACAGCGCCACTCTCTCCGCAAGGTGGAAATGAAAATTAGGCCCTTTGCGTCGATGGGGACCTAAAGTCCTGCATGAAGAATTGGAACAGGAACCATTATCAAAAATACTTCCAATGGTCAATGGTGTACTCCCTTTAAAAGAAAATAATAGATCTCTGGTTACATTTGGAAATTATAGTGTTTTCACTATAAAGGAAATGTTTTTCGAAATTCTTTTTTTTTATTGATCTATTTATTTTTGTAATGTCTGTAAAGGATTTGTTTTCTGCATATATATATATATGTATATATATATATATATATATATATATATATATATTTATATATATATATATATATATATTGTCTTTGTAAATGATGCATTATTAAAACTTTACAAACTGATCTGCGTTTCAGTACGTCATTAGTTTCTCTAGAAAAAGAAATATATATCTTTTCAATCTGTAATCTTGTGAAGCACCAATTTAAGTTTCAACAGGGGTTTCTTGAATCTCATGTTCATCTAAAAGGCGTTTGATTCTGTGCAACATAGGGTGTTTGGAGATCTTTCGAAGATCTGTGGAATTCCCATGAGAATTACTGACATGATGTTTAGCTTATACTCTGTACCAGAGAGAGCTGTAAGATATAGAAAAGAACGTGTCCACCTGCTTTCCTCATTCAGGAGTACGGCAAGAACGTGTCCTCGTCCCAACATATTACAACACCTCCATAGACTTGGTATTGAACAGAGTTGTCGATCAATGTCGACCACTCTCAGGTCATTGACATTTTGTGATTTCTAATGATGTTCTTCTTCTTGTGGAGTCATTTGAGGCCCTGGTTGTTGCCTTCGAAGCATCCCACAGAGAGGCTAAGCCGCTTAGAGTGCAGGTCTTCTTAACCAAGACCTAGGTCCAGGAGTTTGGAGTTTACTAGATGACAAAGTTCAGTCTGTCCATCAATGTCGCAAGGTCACTGAGGCCTTGTAGAGTTTTGTATGTCTTGGTAGCATAACAAGATGGATAATGTCAGAATGTACAGTACTCCCAAGGGGTGACATTTCCTGCGGTATTATGGGCATACTCAACTAGAATATATTGCGTTGTTTACCATTATACAGGAAAAGTAAGATCTAAACTTCAAAATATTTGTGCTTCTTGTCCTGTTTGAGTGCAAGACATGGACATTGGATGCTGACTTGAAGATGCGTCTGGATTACCAAGTGCTTTTGGATAATTATGGAATATCGCATGAACGACTACGTATCAAACCATAGACTGTGCTGTGAGACTCAGTATGGTCCTGTCACCAGCATAATTCGTACACGTCAACTCCGGCATTAATTATATGTGATACGTTTCCTTGATGCTGATCCCAGTTACAAGGTTGTCTCCACAAGAGATAGACCGCGATGGAAGAGGAGAGCGACAGAACACACGGTTAAGACAAGTCGACCAAACCCGTTGAGTTACCTGAAGTGGGAAGGGTCGCTGCATGGGAGCTTGATTGGAGAGACCGAGGGGACTAGCAAGGGAGTGTAAGTGTAAGTAATGCTAAGGCTATCAAAAAAGTGAAAAATCTATTGTGATTTGTTACAGGCACTTAGAGATGATATAAATCAATAGAATCAGAAATGGAGAGGTAGAGTCGATAAAAGAATATACTGGGCAAACATGAATAAAGTCTTTTACTAAATTATAGAATTGGAAATGATGCAATTACAAATATGGAAAGGAAAAACAAATTTGGACCATTCGTATTTCAAAACTGTTACAAGACACATTACAAAGGATTACAAAGGATTACAAAGGCGGAGCATGCCGACAGGAGACCTTTTGATCCATATCTAGGTCGGATGAAAAAAAAAATCATATTAATAATAAATTAAAACTATAATAATGTAAAAATAACAAATAATATACATAAATAAATGCATAGGTATAGTTGAATAACAAACAAAAAGGTAAATAGTAAATGATTATAAATTGACATATAACTAATAATAAATGAAAATCAGACAGACAAATTATAACAAAACAAAAACAAATAATATAACATAAATTATAATCATTACAGCATCTTACTTAGGTATCTATCTAAATGATTCTTAAAGCTTCGAACTGAACTACATTGCACTACCTGTGCAGGAAGTTTATTCCATTCATTAACTACACGGTTGGCAAAGTTGTTTCTACCTACTTCCAAATTGAATCTATTTCCGGACAGTTTGAGACCATTGTTTCTTGTCTGATTCTCATTCAATGTGAAAATTTGGTCACTTTTGATGTTGTCAATTCCCTTTAAAATCTTAAAGACCTGTATCAAGTCACCTCTGAGTCTACGCTTTTTTAGGGAAAACAGATTCATGTGCTTAAGTCGATTTTCGTATGATTTATTTTTGATATTTGGAATCAGTTTTGTGGCTCGCCGTTGTACTTTTTCCATACATTGACAACATAAAATTGATAACCGGTTATACAGCAGCGATAATATATATATGTGTAATACACACACACATACACACACACACACACACACACACACACACACACACACACACACACACACACACACACACACACACACACACACACACACACACACACACACACACACACACACACACACACACACACACACACACACACACACACACACACACAGATACACACACACACACACACACACACACACACACACACACACACACACACACACACACACACACACACACACACACACACACACACACACACATATATATATATATATATATATATATATATATTTATATATATACATATATATATATATATATATATATATATATATTGGAAGTAGGCCATTAATAATGTATGGGTTGTTAAAGACTACAGCTACAATAACATTATTCTCTTTGTAGAATTTCTTTTCTATTTTGCACACCAATGTACGGTCGTCTGGATGTATATCTCGTAGTAGGGTACTGAAGTTCATATAATATTTTCCTCTAAACGTATTTTGGTCTTAACTGGCCATCTTTTTAGGGCTTTTTCATCATCCTTGTAGGCTGAAGACATATTACTACTGTAGAAAAGTTTTATGTTTGGTGTAGCTGGTTGTAGTATGTCTTCGGCCTATAAGGATGACGAGAAAACACTCAAAAATATAATTTACAAATACGTCAAACCCACCGACCCGGCTTTAAAAATCAATCTCGTCATTTATTACAAGACAAGAAAGACATTCAACTTAGACGTAAAGAACAGCTGCCTTACTAAGACAAGTAAAATGTAAGATGTGAATATCATGTACCAACACACATGTTCCAGTGGTGACTGCAGACACCTTAATTCTCGGCACATCGCTGTCACCATTACAACACTGTCAAAGAGGATTTAAGCATATCTGACATCACATTTTCATTCATCCAATAGTCTTTTACTTCTCAAACAAGTGCCACACCTCAAGGGCGTGATCTTTTCTTTCTACACCAATTATTTTTCTCCTCCTCCACCTTTTTCTTCAATATGAAAGGCTGTTATACTCTTCTAAACGATATCACCACGTAAGCATTATGTCGTAACAAAAAATGGCTTGTCCGCTAACAATTACAAGACAAAACAATATCGCAACCATCAGGCGACACTCCGCATTGTGTTACATATACAAGGCGCGAGTCTGACTCAGCTACCCTTGTCGCCTGTTGGCCGTCGGCCGTTGTATCATAACATCCTAACAAAAAGACTATAAAGCTTCCTTCCTGTCCTACTACCCCTCGATCTACTTCGATCTACCTTAAATGTCTACCTCTATCTAGCGGCCTCCTAAAGGGCTCGGCAGCTACCGTTGGTCGTCCCGACCAAAGATTTCTTTTACCCCCTTACAGGGCTCGGTACATATATAAGACTATAAAGTTTCCTTCCTGTCCTACTACCCCTCGATCTAGTCCGATCTACCTTAAATGTCTACCTCTATCTACCGGTCTCTTACAACCACAAATCCCTTCAATGGGTCTTGGGAATGGTGGGATATTAACGCCGCCTCTGCAGGGACTTCTCGTCTATAGCTGCCTCCCTTAATGCTCTCTCCAGCCCAAAGGGGTTCGTCTGGACCACCGAATGCCAGATAATATTCAAAGCACTCAAACAATTCCTGACCAACGAGCCAGTGTCTCAAACCCCAGACTTCTCCAGTCCCTTTGTACTGCAAGTGGATGTAGCTGAAGACGAAATCGGAGTTGCTCTCCTACAAACAAGAGTAGGCGACAAAACCTTGATTCCCGTCCTCTACTACTCCGCGAAGCTTCTCCCTCGCCAATCCGCCTACTCTAGAATAGAAAAAGAAGCCTGGTGATGGTTTCAGCCTTCTCCCACTTTGAGTGCTATCTTAGTGCTCTCGTGGCTGAGACCTTACTTACACTAACCACAACCCCTTGGTATTCATCTGATAAAGACCGTCTCAGCAATCAACGTATTCTCCACGGGGCCTTGGCTTTCCAACCGTTCCACTGTCGTGTGACCCACATACGCAGAAAAATAACATCCTGGCTGATACTTTGTCTAGAGGAACAGAGAATTTTCCTCCCCCCGTGTCGAACGAACTTCCAGCTCAGCAATAGAGAGGTTTAGCTATGGGTGGTCCTTTAAGTGCTGTGAGGTGCTCTTTATAAGTTAGAGCCACTCAGGAGTCATCCGGTAGAAACTGATTTGGAGATATTCATCGTATGATCATAATGATTGTCTTTTAGCATCTAAAATATGATACACAACAAACAATACAAACATTGAGACCAGCACTTTGGAGGGATGCATGGGTCAGGCGTTTTGAAAAGTGGGCTAGCTTCTCCCTCCCCAACTAGACTCCTAAACCCCGAAGGCTGGACTCTCCATGTCTGTGTCTCAATGTCTCATTACAGGTTATGCTGGGTAGGCGAAAGTGAGGGGAGGAAGTCTTTCTTGACCATTTATGCTTTGAGGCTAGAATCTTTTCTATATAAGTGAATCTTGGTATTCATAATGGTTCATCTATGTCAGTCCAACATTTAAGACTATTTATCTCAAAAATGCTAAAATATAGGTCAACTAGGATAAGCTTCTTTTTAGTTAAATATCATGCGCAAAGAACTTAAGATCGTGAATTGTATCTATCATATATCGCTTAAAAAGTCATGCAGAATCTGAACAGTAAACAGCTGACAATCGCCCCAAGATGAATAAAGCTTATTTAGCAACAGCAATCACATCAAGTGTTTATTTCTCAGTGGTTACATTATTGTTTTCAAATTGTCTATTAGACATTTCTCTCGATATTTGTATACAGAATACATCACGGCTCATTACAGACATTTTTTTTATCATGCGACCTATTCTGTTTGTTCATAGGGGACATCATGGCTTGAACGACGCAGAGGGCCTGACTTTCATTTCCACTTTGCGCAGAGAGTAGTGTTGTCCCCTCCAAGAAGACCACGTTACTCCGTCTGCGAAAGACTCCGTCGGCCCCTTCAGGTACTTGCCGTTCAGGTTTGTCGCATGGCATTTCAAATACCACCAAGCACCCTTATAGCTAAAGGGAGGAGATAGTTATTAAAATATAGAATTTTTTTATCATGACAGGGTCATGATTAAAATCATAAGTTATAATAGGGACATCAGCGATTTTATAATACAATGACACAAACACATGTGGCCAAGAAAAAAGGAAAAATGTTAGAAAAAAACAACAAAAAACAGAAACAAAACAAAATGTGAGTGAATGAATGTGTATATAAAGTGTGCGTGTGTGTGTGTGTGTGTGTGTGTGTGTGTGTGTGTGTGTGTGTGTGTGTGTGTGTGTGTGTGTGTGTGTGTGTGTGTGTGTGTGTGAGTGTGTGTGTGCGTGTGTGTGTGTGTGTGTGTGTGTGTGTGTGTGTGTGTGTGTGTGTGTGTGTGTGTGTTTGTGTGTTTATGTGTGTGTGTTTGCCTAATGGTAATCTACATAGGAAAAAAGATACTTCCATGGAGTATTGTTTTTCTTTACCAATAAACATACCTAGCTTTTTTTGTTGTTATTGTTGTTGTTTAACCTTTGGCTCTATTATATTCTAAGATATTATAGGAGATGATGTATATATATGGAAATTTGTATTTCTTTATGTTTCCTATAAGTTTTTTTTTTCCCTGAGATTTGATATATTCTTTTGTCCCAAACCAAGTGATTGTTTATCAATTTTGTTCTCTCGCTTGGATAACGTGAATATTACTTTTTCTTCCAGTAATAGCAGGTCTAATTATTTCAATTTCATTGTTTCTATCTGCAGTACTGCAGACTAGTTTTGTTATTACTACCTGTACTCTCTTAACATTCTTTATATCCGTCATTTTGAGCAAAGTCAGGTGCACTGCTTCACACTGTAGTCTACGTTGGAATTATTTGTATACAATTTTTTTTGTTACCTCAGCTACGTGAAGAAAAACCACTCTTTTCGTTAATAACCTCCATGTTCTACCCTTGGTTATAATTGATATAACTGTCAGGAGACAAGGAACTTCTCACTAATGCTCCCATAATTTCTATTTTTTTTTTTTTTTTTTAGTTGCTTAATTTCCCAGTGAATAATTCAGTGATAATACTTGTTTATAAGGGGACACTGTTAACTGTGTGTGTACGTGTTGTGTGTGCATTTATTTGTGTATCTTACCCTTCAGCACAATTGCCTGTATACGCGTCGTTATCGTTATCGTGAGTCGAGAACTTTTGACCAGAGTGAACTGATAAGCTGTCTCCAGCATCACCATTGTACCTGTAGCAGGAAATTAGTAAAGAGGACGGAAACAAAGGTTACATAAGATAGATACCGTTAAGTTCATTGCTTTAAGGCTTAAGTCTCACTAATACTAAACTTTTAATCATCACGGTTTATTACCTTCCGCAGTTCATGACGTATTTGGAGTCCGAGTCCCTGACGTGGAAGAAACCGTACTTGGCCCACCTCGTGGCATTGTCGAAGTCGGCCAGGTCGATGCGGAGCTCCTGGAGGCTGTGCGACGTCAGGTGGTGAATGTTTTCGAGACCGAGCCAATGCTCACCCTCCATGTCCCCGAAGCCCCTCTCGTATTCTATGTAGGTACGATAGAAGTCCTCGTAAGGAGGGAGGTCGTCGCGTCTTTGAACCACGGTCCATCCTCCACCATCTGTCTCCTGATCACAAAAGACTTGGAGGACCCAGTTGGGACAGCAGGGGAAAGGGTAAAATCTTCTGACACTACGACCAGAGTCTCCCCCCTCCTTAAGGTCAAGGCAGTGTCGAGGATGGGAAGACTCTTTCTTGGATGTAAGGGCTTGAGGTGGGGACTGGGTGAGGTTTTGGAGGATGTGGAGCAGCGCTTGTAAGGGCAGTGTCTTTGCTGTGTTCTGTAGTTCCTGGACAGACCTTGAGAGGTGCTGGATGTCCAGCGTCATGTTGTGAATGGCCAGTTCAAATAAAGGCGACTGCTGTAGTGCCTGTGGGTTGCTGTCCTCGTGACACTGTGGCAGGGAGCGACTGACGCACGAAGGTGCGAAACCCGCCAACTCCAGGAGCGAAGAGACGGAGGCCGTCGATAGCTTGTGTCCGCCACAAGGAACTACGGTGATCGAAATATAAAACAAGACCACTAGCAGCTGGAGCTCGACTGTCTTCGCGTGCATCTTGTTTTCGTGTATACGGAGAAATGGTAATACTATGCTGCCTCTGCAGATATCAAGTACGTGCTCTGTTATCCCCTGGCCCTATGAACTCCCTATCAACGATCGCTCCAATATATTGTGTGTTCGACCAGGATTCCACCTTCCACCATGTCACGAATTTGGAAAACCGTGTTCTCTTAAGACATTTGTTGGAGCAAATAACTTAACTAAGAAAACTATTACATCAATAACTCTTATATATTGTTATAAAGCAAATACCGAAAAACGCCAGTATTTCAATGTAAAAAGTATTACAGTTTCTGTCGTTGGTAACTCAGTCCTCTTAACAGACATAACTAGGTCGAGATAACCACAAGGTCGAACTCATAGTTTTTTCCCGTTGCTCACTCATATCACCACATTGCTTTCCTTACTCATATATGAGACTTAAGTGCCATTAACTTTCTTCAAACATGTTTTTCCATGAATTTATTTGCTTATGTAATTCGATATGCCTGCGCTTCTCTAAAAATGTATACTTTTTATCATTATACAAAGTATAAGCTAAGGTCTTGGGTGTCCCTTCTCTTTAATTTCATTGGTTAAAATTACTTTTGATAATTGATATATTTTTGCAAGCCGTAACTAAAATACGTATATGCAAAGAGATAAAATATTTTTTCTAGAGAAAGGAAAATGAAATGAATTGACAGGTGACAGAAAGTCATATAAAAGTGAACTCAGAAGTCAAGTAAAAAGTTGTATTTGAGAATTAAAGGAGAGCGAGTGGTAAAAGAGATTGTGGATGTGCATCTTCTCAATAAGCTTGAAGAGGAGTGGAAT